>NC_080712.1:14180145-14227645 GCF_019097595.1 Hemibagrus wyckioides
AGCACTATAATGAAACCTCTTGTCATTTTGATCCACAATGAATGTGAACTGGTCCTGTTCAGCAGTTTGTGTAATACAAATGCCACAGAACAGTAACGATGTTAACTGTCTAATTATATCCTGCAGTACATCTGCCTGGAAGCTCTCATTATGTTTCTCCACTGAGTCATTCAGGTTGTTACAGCAAATTTCACAAAAAAGGGATTACACAAAAACAAAAAGTATTACGTAACAAAAGAACGGTATCAGTATTAAAAAAAAAAAAGAAAAGTATTACACAAAGAGATAAAGTATTACACAGATAGAGAAAGTACTACAAAAAAGGAACAGTATCAAACAAAAAGAAAACGTATAACAAATAAAGAAAGGTGTCAGATTAAAAGGAAAAAAATTACACAAAAAAGAAAAAGAATTACACAAAAAAGAAAAGTATTACACATAAAGGAAAAAATTACACAAAAAGAAAAAGAATTACACAAAAAGAAAAAGAATTACATGAAAAAGAAAAAGAATTACACAAAAAGAAAAAGAATTACACAAAAAAGAAAAGAATTACACAAAAAGGAAAAGAATTACACAAAAAAGAAAAGAATTACACAAAAAGGAAAAGAATTACACAAAAAAGAAAAGAATTACACAAAAAAGAAAAGAATTACACAAAAAGGAAAAGAATTACACAAAAAAGAAAAGAATTACACAAAAAAGAAAAGAATTACACAAAAAGGAAAAGAATTACACAAAAAAGAAAAGAATTACACAAAAAGGAAAAGAATTACACAAAAAGGAAAAGAATTACACAAAAAGGAAAAGTATTACACAATAATATAAAAATCCAAAAATACAAGTTTTCTTCAGGAATGCAAATTCAGGTAAATAATTAAACTTGGTAAATAAATAAAGTAAATAAATAAATCAAGTTGCAAACATATGAGGAAAACTTTCTTGTCTATTTTTTCTTTTTTTTTTACTGAAACTGATGAGTATTAGCTGGAACACACCATAACTCCATTATGTTAAAGAGGAGCAGAACCCCAGCAACACACTTCTATACCTCTTTCTGCCTTCTTATGAAATGATACTGAACATTGAACATTTTACTCACAGATTATTAAGAATCATTTATATATGAAGGAATAAGCATTAGCTGGCTATGTGAGATGTTTGGCAGCAGTGAGTGTAGAGTATTTGATTAATAATGCAGGAGGTTGTTTATGCAGCTACACACAGACTGCATGCATACATTTCTCCATCCCTCATCATCTGCTCGAAAAGCACAGGGCTGTGAGGCAACTCTCATTACTGTGTGTCTCTGTTTAGCCGCTTTCTCTGTTTATTTGACCTAGATGTTATTGTGCTTGTGTGTACGTATATGTGTGTGTGTGTGTGTATTAAATCCAGCGTGAACACTTGAGCTGTACACTTTAGATGCTCCTGGCCTGTATGAATTTATTATACATAAAATATGCAAGGAATGAGGTACTGTACAGAGGAAGCCCACACACACACACACACACACACACATGCACAAACAAACATACAGGCATACCTACAAACACACACATGCACACAAACATACATAAACTCATACACGCGCACACACACAAACATAACCGCATACACACACAAACACACACACACATTCACACACACACATACACACACAAACATAACCGCATACACAAACAAAAACACACACACACATACATACATGCATACACACACACATACATACACACACAAACATACATGCATACACACACACACACACACACAGGGCACAGGGTTGTTGCATTACATTAATTCAGAGTCTGGACCGTCCAGCGCAACCCTTAGGGGGATTATATTAACCATCAAAAATGGTATAGAGCGAGAGTGCTTTCATGACACACATACTGCTGCTTCATAGAGACGATCCTGACAAGCTTTAGCCTAGAACTCCTTAAGGGTGACAGACTTTCATCCATTCTGTATTTCATAAGGAAGTGTATGAGAATATAATGCTGACGTTCAATTACACACACACACACAGACAGAAACACTGCATAGGCAGTCAGTACAAAAGAGGAAGCAGCAGCCTCATCTGTTTGAGTGAGGATGAACAGAGAGGAATGTAAAAGGAAGATTTCGGGAGAGAGAGAGAGAGAGAGAGAGAAGAAATAAAATGACACATTTAAAAAAATAATAATGTGTAAACCATTTCTTATTTTCCACATTCCAACCAGACTTCATTATAAACTCATAACTCTAAAGGAACTCATACTCAGCCCACCTCTCATCAGTACTGTAGCATTATCTTGGCAGCTTCCTGCTAGCTGCTTCTGGGATTATGGAGATTAATGAATGCCCAAGATCCAGGAACATGTAGTGTAAGTATGTTACCTTCACCCTGAGTATGGGTTGCTATGGCAATTAGTTTCAGCTGTAATCTTGGATAGATTTAATAATAGCCTCAAGTTAGCAGGAGAGGAGAGCTAAGAGAGAAGAGAAGAGAAGAGAACTGTAGGGATGGGAAGAGAAGAGAAGAGGAGTGACCTGAGATGAGAGATGCTAGGAAAGGAGAGGAGAAGAGAGGAGAAGAGAGGAAAGAAAATGAGAGGAGATGAGAAAGGAAGTGAAAATAGAAGTAAACATGAGAGGAAGAAAGGAGAAAGAGTAGAGGAGAAAAGAAGAGAGGAAAAAAAGGAAGAGAGGAGAAAAGAGGAGAAATGAGAAGAAGGGAGAAGAAAGGAGAAAGAGTAGAGGACAAAAAGAGGACAGAAAATGAGAAGAGGAAAAAGTAGAGAGAAAAAGGAAGAGAAGAGAAACTATAAAAGAAAATGAGAATAAGAACAAAAAATAAGAAGGGGAAAGAGGAGAGAAAAAAAGGAAGAGAGGAGAAAAGATGAAAGAAAATGAGAGGTAAGGAGAAAAAAGGAAGAGAGGAGAATAGAGGAGAAATGAGGAAGGAAGAAAAAAGCAGAAAAAGGAAAGGACAAAAGAGGAGGGGAAATGAGAGGAGGTGAGAAAAAAAGAAGAAATAGGAGAGGAGAACATGAGCAAAAATATGCAAGGGAATGCGAGGAGAGAAGAAAAGTGGAGAAAAGAGGATAGAAAATAAGAAGAGAGGAGAGAGAGGAGAAAAGAAAAGAGGAGGAAAGAAAAGAAAGGAGGAGAAAAAATAATAGAAAATAGAGGAGAGGAGAGGAGAGGAGAGGAGAGGAGAGGAGAGGAGAGGAGAAAGTGGAGTCGGGAAAAGAAGAGAGAGGAAAGGAGAGAAGAAGAGAGAGGAGTGGAGAAAAGAGGAGAGAGGAAAGGAGAGAAGAAGAGAGAGGAGTGGAGAAAAGAGGAGAGAGGAAAAGAGAGAAGAAGAGAGAGGAGTCGGGAAAAGAAGAGAGAGGAAAGGAGAGAAGAAGAGAGACGGGGATGGAGAAAAGAGGAGAGGAAAGGAGAGAAGAAGAGAGAGGGGGGTGGAGAAAAGAGGAGAGGAAAGGAAAGGAGAGAAGCGGATAGAGGAGTGGAGAGGAGGAGAGGACAGAAGGGAGAAGAGAGAAGAGGTTTTTTGAATGCTGTATAAAATTGCTATGACATCCTGGGTAATTTAATTAGAAGTGTGTGAACAATACTGTGACTGAATAAAGAGGTGCTCAGTCCTAAAAGGGGCCTGCTTTTGTTCACACAATCCCTGGCATGTCAGAGTTAACCGTGTGTGACAGAAGCGGAGGAGGAATATGGAAAAAAGAGAAGGAGCGAAGGCGGAAAAAAAGAGAAGTAAAGGGTGATGGGGCATGGAGAGTGCATTAGGAAGGACTTCAGATTACTGAGATAAAGATGACGAACTGTAAAAAACACTCTTCTGTTGAGAGATTTATATCAAATGAAATGAAACGTGTAAGTAAGATTTAACAGTGGAAAAGTCCACCTTAAATGGCAAACACAATATTTATTCTCGCCATCGTGTTATTTACTGAATGTGTGTGTAGGTGTGTGTAGATGTGACAAGCTTGACAGAAAGTAAATAGAGAGAAAAGCGATAGATTAAAGGAGATGGAGAGACAGAGACATAGGAAGTGAGACAGAGAGTCTTAAGGGAACATCATCCATCACTTGACAGCACATCACTCCCACTGAGCTGACTCCTGATGGCAGCGCATCAAGATGTGTGAAAGTAAACACTGGTGCGAAGAGAAAACGGCTTTATAGTGAAGCTCGGAAACACAACAGGAGATTCGATTTAAATGAGTGTATTCAAAGTGTGTACGATTTCTGCTCTAGGACTGGGCCATATGATGAGCTGACAACTTATCAGTAATATATTGTGATACATTAATATCATGATACATTCTTCTGAGCATTGGAGATATAATCAGGCTTTAGTTGTTCGATTAGAGAAGTAGAAAATTTTGACTTATCTGTGTCTCAGCCTTCGCATGAGAAACAACACACATGCAGCAGACATGGTCCACTCCATAATCCCCCTCTTCCTCTGCCAATATTTGTAATATATCTTATGATAATCATTCTGTAAATAATAGTTATATAGACTGAGCATGCTTGCCTTACACCTCTGGGATTAGAGATTTGATTCTTGACCTGTGTGTGTGTGTGTGAAGTTTGCTTGTTCTCCCTGTGTTTCAGGGGTTTCCTCTGGATACTTTGGTTACCTCCTCAAATCCAAAGACATGCTTTGTAGTCTTGACATCTCTAAATTGTCCGTAGTGTTTGTGGATGGATGTGTGTGTGTCTGTCTGTCAGTAGACTGTCAGCCTGTCTGTAATGACCCCACCCTTTTGTCCCCTGGGTCAGACTACAGGCTACCTTATGTAAGATAAGTTGGATTGATGAATGAATGGATTATTAGAATTTATTCTGATTATTTGCTAAGAGGTTGGCAGCCATAGACTAATTTTAACTAACACATTTAGACATGTAGGTGCAACCCTGTCATTACTGTTGTACTGTCCTGTACAATGACTGAAAACATTTATTAAGTGACGGTGGTGTGATACAGATTTTATACTACTATATGCAATAATAACAATATGGAAGCTAAAAACACTGCCACATGATTGCAAGATCTAGATAGTCATGCAAATCAATGGAATTGGCTAATACCTGTCTAACTGCACTAGCAGTTTCTTAATTAGTAGGAATTTAATATAATACGATTCACCAGGTTTATTTAACTAGAAAAGTGCTAGTTATATGATACAAAGTGTTTTGGAATTCAAAGTTGAGCTGGTTTGGGTTCGGTATGTGGAAAATTCAGCAAATAAAGCTGTATGACATATTTGCCTAATTTGTTAATATGTGAGTTGCTGGATTAGGTTCATCAAATAAGACAAGCGTAATTATTTAGCACATCTAAAAGAGTCTGCACAATAAAACCAAATAATGTCAAGCAGGAATCGAATTGAAATACAAAAGAGAATGAATAAACTGACAAATGAATGATGAAACATAAGTCAGGACAAAAAATAAGACTCAATAATGTAGACCTTAAAGAGACCCTAGTGTCTTTTTTTTTTTCCATAAAATGCCTGGCAGCAGTGACACCTAGTTAGAGGCTGCAGAATAGTTAATAAATAATAAAAAACTTCTGTGTGTTCATGATGGGGTCAGGAGTTGTTTTCTTCACTAGGTACTTGATTTCAGAGTGTGTATATGTAGCGAGGTATATATATATATATATATATATATATATATATATATATATATATATATATATATATGGCAGCAGTGCAGTGCCGAAAATCCTCAGGTCTCCAGTGAATGTTTACATCAAGCATCAGAATAAAGAAACAGCATGATCGCTGTGAGTATGGCATAGTCGTTGGTGCGAGACAAGTTGGTTTGAGTATTTCAGAAACTCCTGAGATTTTCACACAGTATGTAGAGTCTCCAGAATGGTGGGGAAAACAAAAAACATCCAGAGAATGGCAGTTCTGTGGGTGACAACCTCTTGTCTCTGAGAGAGGTCAGAGGAGAATGACCTGAGCACAAAAGCTACTGTAACTAAAATAAGCACTCTTTTCAAATGTGATGTGCAGAAAAGCGTCTCAGAACACACAAAACTTTGAGGTAGATGGTCTGCAACAGCAGAAGACATGAAGAAGACATGTCCTGCTCCAGTCAGCCAAGACTAGGAATCAGTGAGCATAGACTCACCCAGACTGGACAACTGGGAAAAAAGACAAATGACATGGTCCGTGTGTGTGTGTGTGTGTGTGTGTGTGTGCTGAGGTCTAGTTTTTCCATGTCATCCCTACCCAAAGTTGGTCTAAATGCATGTATAATAACAAATATCTACAGTATTATTAGCCACTCAAGGGGGATTTCTACTAATACAAAAAGTTCTTCATCACATCTCCATTACACAGCTGAATTAATCTCAGATTACCTGTGAAAACCCCAGCTGAAGAAATGCACATAAACACAAGTATCGGCTCTATCACATTACACAAATTCTCTTGGTTATTTGAGTCTTTGACAAATTCTCAGTTTTCTGTAATGCACTTACTGAAATGATCACATGCTGATCCATGCCACTGAATGTAAACATAACATAAGCAACTATCTCTCTGCTATATCACACACTCCCACGCTGAAAAACGCTCAATTCCATCCTGAGGAACGATGGTACATGGCCACAGCAGTGTGTCAGATTAATAAACAGTGTGTGTGAGGTAAGACTGAATCCTGCTGGATCAATAGGATTTTGGAGAAAAGGTAGATGGAGATGGAGAAGCTGCCTGGTGGAGATTTAGTATAGCACAGATACAAGCTATGTCAGCATGGCACAAATCTCAATCAGGTAAATATAAAGTATAGTAAATGTAAAGTGAACGACAGATAGGTTTGCACTGTCGTACGTTTCAGGAATGAAAATAAAAGAAGGCTAACATCAAAGACAAAGATAGAGATAGAACACAGATAGAAAACGGCAAACTGAATAGTATTTTAAATCTGTTTTAGTGAAGATGACTTACAGCATGATTTTCCAGCTACCTAAGGTATCCATCCATCCTTCCATCTATCCATCCATCTATCCACCCAGCCATCCGTCTGTCCTTCCTTCCTTCCATCCGTCCATTTATCCATATATCCATCCAAACATACATCCATACATCTATCCATCCATCTATCCACCCATCCATCCACCCTTCCATCCACCCATCCTTCCATCCATCCTTCCTTCCTTCATTCCACCCATCCATCCATTCATCCATCCATCCATCCATTTATCCATCCATCCATCCATCCATCCATCCCTTTTCTGTACGGCTTATTACAAGAAACCTGAAGTCTATCCCAGGGAAATCTGGGCAGAAAGCAGGGGACACCCTGAACAGGGTGCTAAACTCATTAAGGAGCACAATCACACACATGCTCACACACCCATTCACACAATTTAGAGAAGTCAATCAGCCTACACATGCCTTTGTACAAGTACCTGGAGAAACCCCTGGAAGCACAAAGAGAACATGTGCAGAGGCAAAATTCAATCCTGGAGGTGCGAGGCAAACATGCTAACCACAAATCCACTGTGTCCCCCAGATACCTAGGGATTTTTTTTGTTTGTTTCTTTGGATTTACAACGATCTGTTATCTGAATGCCATTTTAATCATTTATATAAATCATCTTGTGTGAAATGTTTTTTTTAAATAATCCAAGTGATTGCATAAAACAAGAGATTAATTTACTTTCTTACATTTTTACTTTATTTATAAATCATGCTGTAGTGCTGTATTAGTATTTCTCATAAATAAACCTCAAGCTGCCATTTGGACTTATGACCAGTTGTCACTTTGAAAAATGACCAAGGAGACTTACATTTCTCTGCTTCATTTGTTGAGCTTTTAGAGTTTACTAATTGCACTAAAGGCATGCTAAGATGTGTGTTTGTCTTGCTCTTGTTCACACAAGTTCTTGGCACTTTCATTTTTGGATCTAATTTTATCTACAAACTGCACACCAGTCTGATCTGGACCTCCTCATTTCCATTTTGGTCCCTCTCCCAAAGCAGGGTCTTTGGTGTTTTGCCTCCTGGATACATGAAAACATGTGAAACTGGCATCTTGTTTGTGTTGAGTATATGTTGCTAGAGGTATAAGTCCTCAGTGCATAATGGGTGTTTTTTTTTCCCTTCAATTTATATCAGCCTGTGTCTGTAGGAATTTTTAGCATATTATCAGGGAAACTCCAAATGGTGTTGTGTGTGTGTGTGTGTGCATGTGCGTGTCTGTGTGTGTTCATGTGTGTGTGTGTTCTATTCCCCTTTTCAAACAGTCAAGCTTTGTATAATGAAGGGACAAGAATCTGTTTTCTATACACACTCAACAAGCATGTCTACTTGAATACAGACTCTGTTAGTGTATGTGTGTGTGCCTGAGTGTGTGTGTGTGTGTGTGTGCTGACAGAGTGCTGCCTCTTGTTTAGAGTGGGTGCCTGAACCCTTTCAGCTCAGAAGCTATCTCTCTCTCTCTCTCTCTCTCTCTCTCACACACACACACACACACACACACCTGTGGGCTTGCCTAAAGAACCATATGATTACTCTGGACCCTTTTATGTCCCTGAAAGTAAAATAACAAATGTTTTCCTAAGAGCTGCTACATTACAAGATCCTCTCTTGTGCACACAGGTCATCGCGTCTCCTTGAAATTTTCACTTACACTCAACTCCTAGTTGTCTGTGGTAGAGTTTTTATTACAACTATAAATCACAATTAATTGCCTGAGACAGAGCTCTGACTGTTCTGTCAGGTCAGATGTGCCGCTCCAAAAACAGTGCCGGGAAAGCAAGTATCCTTAGTTAATGAGACCTCAGCCTGGTGTTCCCATGCCAAACCCTGCTCATGGAGTGAGTTCAGAGAGGATGGGTTTCTCTGCAGCCTCAAACGGATGGGATACAGACACCCACTGTTCTGATCTTTCCACTTTCTGTCTTCCTGGTGTTACTCTTGGGCCAAGCGACGCTGCTATCAGTGCTCTCCAGTGTGCTCCATACATCGGAGATGGACAAGTTGCTTATGCCAAGATAATGCCAAAAAAATCCTGCTGTGGCTGTGTTTATATTTATAATACTAAATCACTTGTCATGTTTGTCACATGATTTTCTTCTGCGTTTTCTTCTGTTATATGTGTTATAGTTTTTTCCTGAACTAGTCCACAGGAACCGAAAGCAGTCAGTTTTTTCCTCTTCCAGCTTTTAACACACCTGTTAATTTTATGAAGAGTTTACAGAAAGTAACAATAGACCTCCTGAGATTCCTGAGTACTGCTTAGACAAACACTTAACATAAAATATGATATATTGTTTTGTGTTACATCAGGAAGATGCAGTTTAATCTATCCAAAGTTATTCAAATTCTGTAATGTCTGAGTTCCATCACTATTCACATAAAAACACCTTACAGGTAGCATGCTTGGGCTACATTAATAACCACAACATAAACTGTTGCCCCACTGTGGGCTAACCTAAGAAGCGCAGAAAACCACGTAGCTCACAGCCTCACTGTAACACTAGTCACATTTATCAAACCTGCTATGCACAAATTTCCCTTCAAGGCTCTACCACAGCTCAAATGAACCCAGTATCCCTCAAGGGCCAAAGACGACATGCATCAAGACTGGTCTCTGTCCTGACACCCAGATGGTGGAATGATCCTCTCCTGGCTAGCTTCTTTCTAAGACAAAGCTGATAATGATTATAATGATCTTAGAACAAACAATACACAGTCTAGTATCATGTGCACCAAAAAAAAAATAGTTTAGTAGACCCACATCACAACAGTTTCTGTGCTTTATATTTCTGCTCATATATATCCATATTTAAAGCACCTTGCATAAGTATTCACCACATTCAACTTCTCTCCATTTTGTAGTGCTGTGATTATGTCATAAATCTGAATTATACACTATAAAAAATGGTGAAATATTTAAGGGGAAGGAAAAAAAATACAAATCGACTGTAAGACTTGATTGCAGACGTATTCCACTCTATTGCTGTCAACCACATAATTTAGTTCCTTTGGAAAGAAACGTTAAAGAGTTAGAATTACAGCATAGCCTTTACCTTGCTAATGAAGGATTACTCATCATCAGTACATTTTGCCAGTAGTTGAGTTGATTGTCCTGCTCTATTTTGCCCCCTAGTGGAATAATGGACCAGCACTATTGATTTTCAGTTGAAATACAGCACACAAGAAGATGTAAATTAAGACACAGATTAGCTTTAGCTTTATTCGGCAGGTTGGGGAATGTCTTTAACCACCCCACACACACACACACTCTAAGGGGTGGTGGAAGCTCAAGTGGTTAAGCACCACCAAGCTGCCACCGTTGGGCCCTTGAGCAAAGCCCTAACTCATGGCTGACCCTGTGCTCTGACCCCAACCCCCAGGAATGGGATATGTGAAGAAAGAATTTCACTGTGCAGTAATGTATATGTGACAAATAAAGACAACTTAACTTAAGGGTTAACTTAACTTAATTTACATTTATCTGCTATGAGCAGTCGAGGGCCTCGTTTATGAGCTCAGCAGTGGCGTAATGGTTATCCTGGGGTTAAAACTCTCGACTTTCCAATCAGAAGTCCAACATCTTAACGAGTGAGCTATCACTTCCTACTTAGCGTGATAACATTCTTATTTATACTAGCATGAGGAACTGATTTTAATGGAGACTTCAAAGTACTTCAGTTCTTTGAAGTCGCTCTGGATACGGGCGTCTGCTAAACTCTGTAAACGTGAATAGAAATACAATATTACAAAAAAGTATGAAATAAACTTTAGTAGTCCCTCCACCACCGTTCACTCCTAACACTGCATTATATCACACATCTCCCCAAACTATAAAAACATAAACCTACACAAGAAACAGTACAGAAACTCCAAGTAGGAAACAAAACCGTTGTCTTTGGCTCTTGTTGAACTGTTTCTGGACTCAGATCTAAAGAGATCTACTAGAAGTCATTACTAAACTTTACCCCTCTCTCTCTGGTTCTCCTTCTTTAGGACCCAGAGCAATAAAACAACGTAAAAAAAATCTCTCACTAGCTCCAGTGTTTCTCAGCCAACACATTAACATGTCAAATCAATCTAACCGGAGGAGGAAAGAGAGAGTGGCGTCTGTCCATGGAAAAACAGGGCTGTTATTTAAGGATATGAGTGGAACAGAGAGCTTTGGTTTTAGTCACGTGTGAAACATAAGTGGGATCTGATGTTTCTGATTAGACCAAAACCAAAATGAAGCCTGTGAGCAGAAAGCGCTTTTGAAAAGGTATGATGGTTTGGAGAATGAAGAGCATGGAGTGAAATCTAATGTACAGGCAAAAACATCGATCATGTGGCCTCGAATAATTATATGGCTGCAAGCAAGATTCCTGTTGCATGGTAATTCCAAACACAAAGCTTTTCTTTTCTTTTTTTATGGGAACAGAGAGGGGCACTCTGTTACACAAAGCAGAGAAATGAGAAAAGGAGATGGGCGGTACAATGCAGAGTCAATGTTTAAAATGTTGGGAGAGGACATTCAGAGAGTAATATTATAGGAGGGATACACTAAGGAGAAGAAAATATGCACAAAAGCAAGTCCTTGGCTTGAAAGAGATTATCCTGACTTATTTCTCAGAGACATACTAGATCCTGTATCTTCACCTTAGGCCAGGGAGAAGCTACACTACACTCAACACAAATCCCACACAAACCAGTCTTTTGTAGAAGTAATGTTTTTAACATGTTCCCATCGATTTTCCCTGACAACCCAAAAAGTGTATATCATCTATGCCATAGAGGAGTTTGCTTAAAGCACATGAGGAAAAGGATTTACTACACGAAACATATGGAAGTCATACAGACTCCTCAGCTTCCTGTGTAACAAAATGGTTGGCTAAAGTGGCCAAATATATGAAATATCTACATTTTTAAAAATATATTTACTGTATGTTATAGATGTTAACACTTGGAAGCAGCTTAGTCTTTTCGACACGGAGACAGTAATGTCTCTTAGGAAAGTTCTGCTTCTCAAGTCTATAGTCATGGTGATCTTTGTCCTTCTAAGCAGACATCTAAAGCCTTGCTTCTCCAAATGGGGTCTTTCAAGCCACAGGGGCCACCAGTTTTAAAATTTATTACAACTCATCATTATAAGAGTGATTATATTTTTGAGTAGTTTACATTTGCAGTATTTGACAGATGCCCTTATACAGAGAGACTTACAATTTTATTTCATTAAGCAGTTAAGGGCCTTGCTCTGGGGCCCAGCAGTAGCAGCTTGATGGACCCAGGGTTAAAACTCACAACCTTCCAGTCAGTAGCCCAACACCTTAACCACTAAGTTACCACATCCCACATAAGCACATAGTTATTTATATATTCGACTGGACAGCTGAATTAAGTGTAGTGACAATTTTCATTAAAAACTTTGCTGAAAATGTGTGTGAGTGGAAATTTTGGGAATAAAAATCACTATGGGTTCAATAAACAGGCAAAATTGCTATTGTACATGTCTAATATTTGATTTGACAAATTATATCTGAGGGGGCAATGTTTTTTTTTTATTACAGTTAAAATGGTCCATGACTGCAAAATAGTTGAGATTATCACGTGAGCTAATAAGCTAATAATAACACTATTTCTACATAGTTAGAGAAGGAAAGGACATTTTAAACACAATATAAAGACATAATGTAGGGTACTTACACTTGATGTTGAAGGAAGCGTTGATGGACCTGGCCTCCTCCGCAGTGGTCAAGCTTTTGGCTACACATTGGAAGTTGCCTGTGTCGAGATGCCGATCCACTGCAGTAAATTTGAGGTTTCCATCCTCCATGAAGCGTCGCTCGGAGTCCTGCACTGGCTGGCCGTCCTGCAGCCACGAGTATTGCACACCAGTCCCTTCACTGACCTCACAGCGCAGCATGGCACTGCGACCATGCAGTGCATCCTGAGACTGGGGCTCTTTGGAAAAGTGCAGAGGTGAGGACTGCACACACAGCACTGTGAAAGAAAGTAGAGAGAGAGAGAGTTATGAATTATGGATATTTATAGCCTTGTTCAAACACAGTCATGTACATACATGCACTCATAAAGGCTACTGCTAATTACAGGTTTAACATTAGATTTGATTTATTCAAACATATTTTCTGCTCTACTTCAGCAACGATTCAGGAGGTAATAGTGTAAGGGCAGAGAGCAAAAAGTTTTTGAAAGAAGTATTTTATGATGCAGGTCATGTTTCATAGCATGTTTCTTTCCTCTGCTGTCTGCACACTTCAGCAACACTGAGACTCACACTGTACTGCCTGTCAAATCTGCTTCCTAACCTAGTGAATATACCAAAATGTACACACACACACACACACACACAGACACACACACGATATATCAATAGCTATAAATAATCTAGAAACCCACATAGGCATTTTTGTAATTCTTTACCTAGGGGTGGCATTCATGACTACATAACACCTGCATAAGCCCGTCATGACAAACCTTTAAAAACATTTATAAAGGCTTATTCAAACAGTCATCAGTTGCCCTAAAGAATGTTTTCATAGGCTTTCATGACAAGATGCCAGTCAAGTTCGTGATATAAGCTTGTGTTAAGCTCATTTCCAGGCTGAAACATCACTGGTTATATAATCATTATGACATATAATTCATATTTATAGATTCAAAGATTTACCTGAGATTTATTTTAGGGTCAGAAAATACACACATATAAATACAGTATCATTATATACGTTTACATATAAATAAATTTTATATAGGAACCGGTGCGATCATTGTCACCTTTACTATATAACAGTGTTATAACCCAGCAGATTATTATCACCAAGCGCTACATTCAGGAGACATTTGCGATTTTTACAGCTTTAAACAAGATTTTAACGTAACAGAAATACAGCTGACATGCCTTTCTAACATAATCAGCTCGACAAGTTTGCGTCAAAAAAAAAAGCTGCATAGAGATTAGCTGACACTTATAGAGGTAGACCTCTATAAATATTATTATATTATTACAGGAATATGTAGCCCTTGCAATAGGGACTTTTTAGGGACTAGCCAAATGTTCCCACAAGGTCAAAACTGTCATATAGTGCTGGTATCATTTGGACATCTGAGGCCCAAAAACTGCTAATATATACACAGCACATGCACACTCACACACACACTCTCTCAGGCAGGCATGACATCCTACTGCATGTGTAGGAGAAAGCCAAGGACTCAGACTGGCCTAAAGGGCAGTGATTAAATCCAACTGGCAGCCTGTCAGCCATTTTTAGGAAAAGCATTCTGTCATGTGTCCATTCAGATGAGCAGTGGCCACTGACCTGGAAATAAGTGAGCATGACTGTCTATGTGTGTGTGTGTGTGTGTGTCTGTCTTTGTTATATTAATTGCCTCAGACTATTGGAAACCACCACCTCAATCAAAACTTCTCCAGAGAGACAGTGTGAATGACAGGGGTGGAAAGAGACCAAGAAGCCCAGAATGTGTAAGGGAAAAAAAGGGTTTTATTATTTATAATTATATCCATATGCGGAGTGTAAAATATTATTCAAAAATTGCAGTAATATTGCTTTCACTTATACAAACATGGCCATGCAACCTGATTGACTATTAATACTATTAATATTTTCACTACCTGTCTCTCTCATACATGCGTGCACACACACACACACACACACACACACAGTTGCCTAATGAGAGATGGAAGAGGTGTAACCACACACACACACACACACACACATGCAACATGTACCGAACTGTAAAAACCTTGTTTTTTCGGCAAACTGACTTCTTTTTGCTTCAGTGTACAGATTCCCAAAACATATTTTGCTTAAAAAGCAGGTTCCCAAAACTCATGAAATGCAAATCAGTTCATTACTGGAGAAAAACAAACTGACTTTAGCAGTGGTTGTTTTTCATTTCAACCACAAACCACAAACCATCTACCTCATATGATTGCAAAAAATTAGACAGTTTACATATGGAGAGATATGATCATACAAATGGAGTTCTCTTGAACTTATTTCGCGTAAGCGTTCTGAAAATGCCTTAAGAGATCTGTAAGAGTGTTTAAAATTGCACTGAATATGTAATATATTGAACAATTATAGATGATAGATGATATATGCAAATTTCAAGAAAGTCTCAAAGGAATAAGCGCAGCTCAGAAAGGACTGGAAATGTGACGTGTGACGTGAAGAGAGAGAGAGAAACAGATATAAAAGCGAGCAGTTCCCCTTGAGGTTCGGTAGGATGCAGTTGCTAATATCCCTGCTGATGTATAAAGGCAGAAGCTTCTATCTGTTATAAGAGGTCAAAGTATCAAGCCCCAGTGGAGCTAACTGAAATGACAAAGTGCTAATATCAGTCCGCCTCTTAACATTCATCACCTTAGAACTTTCCTGTAAAGACCATCACTATACTATACTGCTTAACCACAGAAATGACCCATAGATGTAGTTCATGGTAATCAGGTCATCAGGACAATAACAAAAACCTATTGCACAGACTGAACAGGTTTCACTGATAGACTGAAGCATGGTTTCATGATAACTAGGGCACATCAGCTGTGATGTAAGCTTGGGTCTTTCAACATCAGACATCCAGGCGAGCCAGCTGAGCTTGAGCGAAATATTGAGCTTGAGCTTCCACTCAAGTTTTTAATAATGTTGGCCCTAAGGACTGAATGAAGCTTCCCATTATGATTGCTCCTAATCAATGGCAGCGCCTATTTTAATGACACCAGGTCCAGAGTTTGAATTATTTTTATAGAAACATTATATATATAATTAGAATTATACCATAGTGTCCTGAATACTTTTTTCACTATCAGTTTTGTTCACATACTTATGAAGATATTTTGTTTTGACATTTTGCTTTCATTTGCACAGATTTTATGAACATGCTTAAAAGGGATCGGAACAGTTACACATTTCTCTCGCAAGTTGCATAAGAAAGGCTTACTTTTCATCTAAAATTTTTAAAAAAATATTCAGCCCTCCTGCAGCTTTCTTTCCCTCTTTCTCGCCACTCCTTTCTTTTCTAATAACCCAAATTAGGCATAATGTTTTGTAGTATGTGACTCCTTTCCACACCACAAGCTGACAGAGCACTGACCAGACCAAACCATTTTCTCTTCTGAAAGGGGGGATCCCTAACATGGAGGACACTGCTTATTTCTTATTTTTTACAGATGGAAAATAGAATCTTGCGAAATGCTATAAAAACTATGTAACTATTTAATCATAATATTATGGATAATTATTATTATACCTTTGTGGCTTCCCGCCCCTCGATGAGGGCCTGTGTTACTCAGACCCACTAATACCCCCTGTCCAGTAGTAACTGAAGTATATTAAATAACAAAAACAAACGTGTCCACATATTTATTTCACTGTAAAGAAGCAAACCAGATGCCCACAGATGCATGTCCCTCCACCACAAAAACATGTTGTACAACCTTTACCAAACGTTTCAGGGTTAAGATGAAAAACAAATGTTTCCAAAAATGCAAAATAGATACTGAACTAGAAACCACCCCACTTTAGCCTCAGCCAAGGAGCTCTTGGCTCATATCATTTTGCGTCTCTGGAAACAAGACCTCTACCCCTTTTCCGACAGCAGGATTCTGTCTTTAAAAAAATACCCTTAATTGAACATGAAGGCAGTGAGTCTGTAGATTACATCAGTGCACGAGAGCGCACTCCCACTGAGACACTGGAGCTGTCTTCAAACGGCACAAGAAACTCAGTTATAACTGTCAAGTATTAATCATTAAACAACTAGACTGGAGATATCACTTCAAAAGCTGGGAGAAGAAGAAGAATAGACTGCTGACCTAGAAAAGAAATGAAGACAACAAGGTGCCTGTTGCTCCTCAAGGAGGTTAAGATGAGTGCTACAAAGAACATTTGTGAATGCTTGTAACTCGCTCACAAAAGAGCTTATTAGTGTTTAGCAGCGTGAAAACTCTTCACAAGGGGGAGCTTGTATTAAACTAGCTTTTGTGTGCATCATTGCTAAAGTAAAGAAATCTTGTATCAGCAGGATCTGATGAGTATACTCTCAAACACGGCTTTTTTGATTTAAAGTAAAGGAAACTAACACAACATTGACACACATTATATTTAATCCTGCACCTCTGCAGTACAACAGTTTTTTTCTGGCACTGAGCATGTTCATTACATCAGCCTGGACATATTTAAATAACATTTTTTGTAGATATAACAGAAAGTACATTTCAGTCAAGCACCAATTATCTCATCTAAACACATTTGAGTTCAAACTCTCTGATGTTTAGCACAGACCTACAGACATCAGCAGGAATGTGGAGATGATCACAGAGGAATAAAACAATCACCAGGCTGTTTTGCATAAATGACGTTGTGTCATGGTAAATGATCGGTATTGCTTGCTGTACACGCTGTTCCATACTGCATGATAATATAATGAATATAATTCTATCACTGACAACCAGAAATAATCACAGCCCAGACAATCGCAATAAAAACATCTTACCTACACAATGTACCTTTAAGACAACATGAAGGAAGGAGTGTTTTACAGACTGTTACTGTTTCAGAGACTTTTCTGTACTGTTTCAGACACTGTTACTAATTATACGAAACTAGCCTCTGAAACAGTGTTATCTCATTTTTTATACAACTGAGGGTTAAGGGGTAGCTTGGTGGGTCTGGGATTCAGACTCAAACCTCCGATCATTAGTCCAACACCTTAACCACTAAGCTACCACATCCTGTTACTGTTTTAGAGAATATTACTGTTTCAGAGACCCTTTCAGAGACTATTACTGTTTCAGAGACTCTTTCAGAGACTGTTACTACTTTAGAGACTGTTACTGTTTCAGAGACTGTTACTGTTTCAGAGACTGTTACTGTTTCAGAGACAGGCTGTTACTATTTCAGAGTCTCTTTCAGAGACTGTTAGTGTTTCAGACTGTTACTATTTTAGAGACTGTTACTGTTTCAGAGACAGGCTGTTACTGTTTCAGAGACTCTTTCAGAGACTGTTACTATTTTAGAGACTGTTACTGTTTCAGAGACAGGCTGTTACTGTTTCAGAGACTCTTTCAGAGACTTTTAGTGTTTCAGATACTGTCACTGTTTCAAAGACTGTTACTGTTTCAGAGACTGTTTTAGAGACTGTTACTATGTTAGAGACTGTCACTCTTTCAGAGACTGTTACTATTTCAGAGACTGTGACTCTTTCAGAGACTGTTACTGTTTCAGAGACTGTTTCAGAGACTGTTACTGTTTCAGAGACTGTTTCAGAGACTGTTACTATTTCAGAGACTGTTATTGTTTCAGAGACTGTTACTGTTTCAGAGACTGTTACTGTTTCAGAGACTGTTACTGTTTCAGAGACTGTTACTGTTTCAGAGACTGTTTCAGAGACTGTTACTATTTCAGAGACTGTTATTGTTTCAGAGACTGTTACTGTTTCAGAGACTGTTACTGTTTCAGAGACTGTTACTGTTTCAGAGACTGTTACTGTTTCAGAGACTGTTTCAGAGACTGTTACTATTTCAGAGACTGTTACTGTTTCAGAGACTGTTACTGTTTCAGAGACTGTTTCAGAGTCTGTTATTATTTCAGAGACTGTTACTGTTTCAGAGACTGTTACTGTTTCAGAGGCTGTTACTATTTCAGAGACTGTTACTATTTCAGAGACTGTTACTGTTTCAGAGACTGTTACTGTTTCAGAGACTGTTTCAGAGACTGTTACTCTTTCAGAGACTGTTACTGTTTCAGAGACTGTTACTGTTTCAGAGACTGTTACTATTTCAGAGACTGTTTCAGAGACTGTTACTATTTCAGAGACTGTTACTGTTTCAGAGACTGTTACTGTTTCAGAGACTGTTACTTTTTCAGAGACTGTTACTTTTTCAGAGACTGTTACTCTTTCAGAGACTGTTACTATTTCAGAGACTGTTACTGTTTCAGAGACTGTTTCAGAGACTGTTACTCTTTCAGAGACTGTTACTGTTTCAGAGACTGTTACTGTTTCAGAGACTGTTACTGTTTCAGAGACTGTTACTATTTCAGAGACTGTTACTGTTTCAGAGACTGTTACTGTTTCAGAGACTGTTTCAGAGACTGTTACTCTTTCAGAGACTGTTACTGTTTCAGAGACTGTTACTGTTTCAGAGACTGTTACTTTTTCAGAGACTGTTACTTTTTCAGAGACTGTTACTCTTTCAGAGACTGTTACTATTTCAGAGACTGTTACTGTTTCAGAGACTGTTTCAGAGACTGTTACTCTTTCAGAGACTGTTACTGTTTCAGAGACTGTTACTGTTTCAGAGACTGTTACTGTTTCAGAGACTGTTACTATTTCAGAGACTGTTACTGTTTCAGAGACTGTTACTGTTTCAGAGACTGTTTCAGAGACTGTTACTCTTTCAGAGACTGTTACTGTTTCAGAGACTGTTACTGTTTCAGAGACTGTTTCAGAGACTGTTACTCTTTCAGAGACTGTTACTGTTTCAGAGACTGTTACTGTTTCAGAGACTGTTACTATTTCAGAGACTGTTTCAGAGACTGTTACTATTTCAGAGACTGTTACTGTTTCAGAGACTGTTACTGTTTCAGAGACTGTTACTTTTTCAGAGACTGTTACTTTTTCAGAGACTGTTACTCTTTCAGAGACTGTTACTATTTCAGAGACTGTTACTGTTTCAGAGACTGTTTCAGAGACTGTTACTCTTTCAGAGACTGTTACTGTTTCAGAGACTGTTACTGTTTCAGAGACTGTTACTGTTTCAGAGACTGTTACTATTTCAGAGACTGTTACTGTTTCAGAGACTGTTACTGTTTCAGAGACTGTTTCAGAGACTGTTACTCTTTCAGAGACTGTTACTGTTTCAGAGACTGTTACTATTTCAGAGACTGTTACTATTTCAGAGATTGTTACTGTTTCAGAGACTGTTACTGTTTCAGAGACTGTTTCAGAGACTGTTACTATTTCAGAGACTGTTACTGTTTCAGAGACTGTTTCAGAGACTGTTACTCTTTCAGAGACTGTTACTGTTTCAGAGACTGTTACTGTTTCAGAGACTGTTACTATTTCAGAGACTGTTAGTGTTTCAGAGACTGTTACTGTTTCAGAGGCTGTTACTATTTCAGAGACTGTTACTATTTCAGAGACTGTTACTGTTTCAGAGACTGTTACTGTTTCAGAGACTGTTTCAGAGACTGTTACTATTTCAGAGACTGTTACTGTTTCAGAGACTGTTACTGTTTCAGAGACTGTTACTATTTCAGAGACTGTTACTGTTTCAGAGACTGTTACTATTTCAGAGACTGTTACTATTTCAGAGATTGTTATTGTTTCAGAGACTGTTACTGTTTCAGAGACTGTTACTATTTCAGAGACTGTTACTATTTCAGAGATTGTTATTGTTTCAGAGACTGTTACTGTTTCAGAGACTGTTTCAGAGACTGTTACTATTTCAGAGACTGTTACTGTTTCAGAGACTGTTACTGTTTCAGAGACTGTTACTATTTCAGAGACTGTTACTGTTTCAGAGACTGTTACTATTTCAGAGACTGTTACTATTTCAGAGACTGTTACTGTTTCAGAGACTGTTACTATTTCAGAGACTGTTACTATTTCAGAGATTGTTACTGTTTCAGAGACTGTTACTGTTTCAGAGACTGTTTCAGAGACTGTTACTATTTCAGAGACTGTTACTGTTTCAGAGACTGTTACTGTTTCAGAGACTGTTACTTTTTCAGAGACTGTTACTTTTTCAGAGACTGTTACTCTTTCAGAGACTGTTACTCTTTCAGAGACTGTTACTATTTCAGAGAGTCTTTCAGAGACTGTTACTGTTTCAAAGACTGTTTTAGAGACTGTTCCCAGATAGCAAAATAGGTCTGGCCCAGATCTGGCCCACACAATGCACTTACACTCGGCCCACATACCACAATGAATGATAGCCCTTCGGTGACCCATATCTGGTTTGCCAGAGGTGGGCCAAACATGGGCTAGCACAAGGCCAGCACTGGGCCACACCACATAAACCAAACCATAACTGGGCCACATCTGGCAGGCCATCATATAAACAGTGCCATCACTGCCAGACCTGGTCCGCATCTGGTTGACATACCACTTGCCATGCCAGAACTCAGCCAGCAGTGCCGGCTTAATGCCAGATCTGGCCCAGACACGTCTGCTATGTAGGTTACTGTTTCAGACTGTTACTGTTTCAGACTGTTACTATTTTAAAGACTGTTACTATTTTAAAGACTGTTACTGTTTCAGCGACTGTTACTATTTCAGAGACTCTTTCAGAGACTGTTACTGTTTCAGAGACTGTTACTATTTCAGAGACTGTTACTATTTCAGAGATTGTTATTGTTTCAGAGACTGTTACTGTTTCAGAGACTGTTTCAGAGACTGTTACTATTTCAGAGACTGTTACTGTTTCAGAGACTGTTACTATTTCAGAGACTGTTACTGTTTCAGAGACTGTTACTGTTTCAGAGACTGTTACTGTTTCAGAGACTGTTACTATTTCAGAGACTGTTACTGTTTCAGAGACTGTTACTTTTTCAGAGACTGTTACTCTTTCAGAGACTGTTACTATTTCAGAGAGTCTTTCAGAGACTGTTACTGTTTCAAAGACTGTTTTAGAGACTGTTCCCAGATAGCAAAATAGGTCTGGCCCAGATCTGGCCCACACAATGCACTTACACTCGGCCCACATACCACAATGAATGATAGCCCTTTGGTGACCCATATCTGGTTTGCCAGAGGTGGGCCAAACATGGGCTAGCACAAGGCCAGCACTGGGCCACACCACATAAACCAAACCATAACTGGGCCACATCTGGCAGGCCGTCATATAAACAGTGCCATCACTGCCAGACCTGGTCCGCATCTGGTTGACATACCACTTGCCATGCCAGAACTCAGCCAGCAGTGCCGGCTTAATGCCAGATCTGGCCCAGACACGTCTGCTATGTAGGTTACTGTTTCAGACTGTTACTGTTTCAGACTGTTACTATTTTAAAGACTGTTACTATTTTAAAGACTGTTACTGTTTCAGCGACTGTTACTATTTCAGAGACTCTTTCAGAGACTGTTACTGTTTCAGGCTGTTATTATTTCAGAGACTGTTACTGTTTCAGAGACTCTTTCAGAGACTGTTACTGTTTCAGAGACTGTTACTGTTTCAGAGATTGTTACTGTTTCAAGCTGTTATTATTTCAGAGACTGTTACTGTTTCAGGCTGTTATTATTTCAGAGACTGTTACTGTTTCAGAGACTCTTTCAGAGACTGTTACTGTTTCAGAGACTGTTACTGTTTCAGAGATTGTTACTGTTTCAAGCTGTTATTATTTCAGAGACTGTTACTGTTACAGACTGTTACTATTTCAGAGACTCTTTCAGAGACTGTTACTGTTTCAGAGACTCTTTCAGAGACTGTTACTGTTTCAGAGACTGTTACTGTTTCAGAGATTGTTACTGTTTCAAGCTGTTATTATTTCAGAGACTGTTACTGTTACAGACTGTTACTATTTCAGAGACTCTTTCAGAGACTCTTACTGTTTCAGAGACTCTTTCAGAGACTGTTACTGTTTCAGAGACTGTTACTGTTTCAGAGATTGTTACTGTTTCAAGCTGTTATTATTTCAGAGACTGTTACTGTTACAGACTGTTACTATTTCAGAGACTCTTTCAGAGACTGTTACTGTTTTAGAGACTGTTACTGTTTCAGAGACTGCCATCTGTATGATCCTGGTTGTATGAACCATGTTAAAGCTTCATTCTGGGTGGATTAGGTTACGTGACTAGGAAAACAACTGTGAGTCATGATAAAGGATAATCAGCTCAGTTTTGATGATAAAAAATCACCTCTCTTGACAACAAAACTTATATGTGATTATAGCCGGATACAAAACAATTATCATGCGGTGTGGGGAGCTTTTTATGACTCAACAACCTTAGTGTGTGGAAATACCAATAGCCATTAGCAGCCAAGCTGAACTGTCATTAACCTTGCTTTCTTTGATCTGAAGTTTACTCCTGAGAAACTCTAGGGAGATGAAAGGTTCGAGAAGTGGGATCAGTGGTGGGAACTTAGTGTGTGAGGTTTCAATCTGTGTAGCATTAGTGAGAAATGAAGGATAATTTAACTTGACCTCAAATACATATATGGCACCATATGCCACTTGAGCTACTGTTAGAATATAGATGTGGAATATAGAACATTACCATGCAATATATTTTTTTTGTTTGTTGTTTTTTGTATACGGATAAAAAGTTATAAAGGCCAAAGTTCTTCAACTGAATTTAAAACACTAAAAGTCTATTTCTTATTCTATTAAATGGTTACTTTTACAGTAATATAAACTTCAGTAATAAAATTTTAGAAACCGGTGATTGCCCAGACTGGTTACTGACATTTATATAATGTTCTAATTCAGTGGTGTGGTTTGAGGTGATTACTTCATTGGCGAAGTCACCTCGAGGCCATGGCTCCTGTAGTACAACCAGTCCCACGAGTCAACTTTTACAGAATATGAATTACACTTAAATGTTTTATAGGTTTTTCTGTACAGCCTCATTGCTATGCAACTACAGGGATTGGCCTTGAATTCCTGACTAACAAGATTATAAACTCCATTCTGCTCCCTGTTCACTCATTAAAGGGAAAATAAAGTGAAAAAATGACTACCTGAAAGTTTACGCATTGACTGAACACTTAGCTGAGGAATTAGATGCCTGGATTTAAGTCACAACCTATTACCTTTGGCACAGATAAGTTCAAATAACATTCAGGGCAGATCCAGCTTAAGCAACACATAGAAGGTATTGTGAATCCTTCTAGAAAAGTCTATAGATAAATCTATTCAGCCGAGCTTTTCATACATAATTCATACCATCTAAAATCACATACAGGCAGCACAAAGCTTGACGTGCTATCTCATAAAGCATGTTACATCTGCCTCTTGCCTGGCACTCCTCCATTACGACACACACACCTCAAACACACACACACACACACAGAATCCAATAAAGTGACAGGCTATTACAGCAGCCTCAGCACCTTCTCTCAATAGCTGGAACTGTCTGTGACAAGGAGGCTGTACCTATACCACTCACAGGCTAAAAATAGCTCCAGGTGATAACCACACCTATAGTTCTGCCAGCCGGACCATCGCCAAAAGCTCACCCTGCCAGTTAAACAGAGCAGATCTCCATGCGTTCTTGTCCAAACCACTGAGATCCAAAGAACACAGAACTGACTCTAGCTTTCTAGTTATTTTAGCTTCTACCCATGTAGTAACATCAGACCTTAAAATATTGTTTCAGATAAAAAACATCATTTTGAAATTAAACGACAAATGACCTATACTAAAACAAATAAAAATATTACAATTACTGTTTTGTATTGTTTTTAATTGGTTCTAAAAGTACACCAGCACATGCTGCTAAATAAAAACAACCAGGATGTTATCTAAGTCAAAAACTTTGCACTGGAAATGAGCTGCTTCTGAAGCAAGAGAAAAAAACACTCACCCTATTATCCCAAGATCACAAGTTCAAGGCATTCAAGGCTAAGACCATGTGCTTATTGTGAGAGAAAAAGCACAAATTTGGGAGAAAATGCAAGACAAAAAAAATCTAACAAACACATGATGTTAAATATTATTACATTTCCATTGTTCCAAATCAAGCTGAGAAATTGCTGGCAGATTGTCCTGTCATGGTGCTGGACTTATCTGACATCGTTGTGATATAGATGCATGACTTTAATTAACAATCTGTTAAAAAGGCAACTTTGTGCTCATCTATTTTACACTAATACACTTATTACTCTGACACTAACTATTCATACTCCTCTTAATATGCTGGTTTTTTTTTTTTTTTTAGGTGAATGGTGTGTTTTAAGCAACAGATATCTGTCACATTTTGACGCCGTTCTATCAAAATCATTTAGATGCAAACCACAAACAATTCATTAGCACTTTTAGCATGTCTGGGCTGGGAAAGTGCTGGAACTTTACATGAGGATACACTTAAATTCCTGCAGCGGTCCATTTGAGTCCATCTGCAGTATGAATTGTTTTTAGCTATAATACAGTGTTAATATTGTGTTTTGACACATTACAATGTAAATGACATATTACGGTGTAAAATTATGAATCTAAATCATAGGCAGATATAATAAGTAAATATAAACTGAAATAAGTAATATTAAGTATTCTACTGTAGCCCTGTAAAATAAAATGATATGATAAAAAAATGATAATGAAGGCTGAGAAGCAGAACGAGTAATAAAATAGAAGAAAATCTTGTCCCAGAAAATGTCTGAAATATCTCTCTTTCTTTTTTTTCCCCTTCTTTTTTGACAAATGATACTTTTTAGAGAAAATGGGCCATTGTAGCTGACTGGCTTTGTGACCCACAAGAGACACACTGTAAACCCATAACAGCACCACTGGGCTCATAGAGGTTTATATATGACTGCAGCCCTGCTGAACATGGATTTAATTTCTCTCTCTGTATATAAACATTGTACATTCTTCTCAACAGCCAGACTTGTAAAGACAGGCCTGGAAATGTTGATTATACACTCAATCAGCCTTTTACACAGACACACTGGCACGTCTTGTACAATTATTTAAGTGTATTTCATGTTTATGTTGCTGTGTAGCTGGCATGTTTATGTGCCTAATGCAAAAGGCTGGCATACAGTTAACTGGAGAAAAGCCTGAAATGATATGGTATGGGTGCAATATTCATAAAATATGAAATATCAGTGGATGTAGCTGACATATATGCATCCGGATATTGTCAAGACAGGAACTGAGACCAGCTCCTCAGCAATGCAACAGAGTGTAACGATGAGGCAACTCCAAGAATCCTGCTTATTAAGTTAGAACACATTCATTCATATAACCTGCATATGTACTGGAAAATCCATTTGTAACCATATAAATATTAAATAATCACCCATAGCACACAGCTTCAGTTTCATCCACGTTACTACACAACCAATATTCTCCAAGAATTGTCTTACAGTCGTCATCTGTCTCCAGCTGAGCAGGTGTTCATTTAACAGCAGAGACAGGGATGAGTGCTTTAACTGAAAATGCTGTGTCTGGAAGAACTAGTAAAAGAAAGAAAATTAGGCATTTGTGCTTTTAACTGTCACAAGAATCAACAAAGTAATTGTTGGGAAGGTTCCTAAGGCTTCTTGTCCTTATATAAACCTTAACAACAAATCAATGAATATATCAATATTGGTTTATCACGTCACAGACTAAGAATACCAGTCTTATAATATCAGTCTAAAACTCTACTCAGGGGAAATATAGCAAACCTATGATACTGTAGGATGATAATCTCTCTCTGTTCACATGCTACTCCTGAGATATTAGTGATTCTGACCTCCCAGGACCAGCCTGATCCACTATCCATCTGCTTCTGGTTGGAGTCTCATCACTTGGAAACCACGTGCTGATGATGAGGATGCCCCACATGTTCAGCTTAAAGATACAGGAGATTACTTTTGATGGTAGCAATTAAAAAACATGCCGATGGCTTTGGACTGCAATTGATATGAACGGTTTTGCTACAATTGCTATGATAGCTTAAGGACTGCATTTGCTAGTTTTCCACTGAAGTCTTCATCAGGATCACATCAAAATGTGTAAATTTTTATTGATTTTTTGACATACTTCTTTTTGCAATTCCAATAAAATTGTTTTGAAACGTGTTTGCTGACCAATATCCATGATCCTTTTTATCTGAGTTTTACGTATTAAATAAAAAAAATTAAATACGGATGAAATAAGTAGCAGAACATAGCACATCTTCATTCTTTTAACAGTTAACAATCGTTTTCTCTATCTAGCTGCGAAAATGAAAGAGAGAGACTGCGTGTGTCATAGGGTTTGTAGCATCCACTAACTATAGAATAAATTCCACACACCTCCTGGAGTTCAGATTTATTTCATGCACATTATTTCAATGTGGACAATAATATTTTGTCTGCTTATTAGAGCCTTGGAGTTTACACAGTACACAGTAGGTCCAAGCTGATATTATTTATAGGCTGCTTCTGAGTTACTGAGGTTTGGATTAAAACTTTATCACTCAAATGACCAGTCAAACAGGCAAATTACTATAATAACTCAATAATAATGGGTTATGATTACCATGACTGTAACTAAATTAATAAATGACAGACCCTCTGGCTGTGCTTCCTTGCAAGTCTCTGGGCTACTGTCATAAAAAAAAAACTTAAACATAAGCAATGTTCCTGCAATAAAACTACAGATGAAAAATAGTAAAATGTAAAAAAAAAAAATGTCATTATCAAATAGCTCTAGTATTAATCTGTTAAGCAACGTCTCTGTATTATAAGTCATCTGTAGGCGTTCCTACTACTGGTTCCCATAGTAACAATTTTTCTCAAAGCGTGGCTCAACTAGCGTTTCACTTTACAACAAATTGCTGCTAAAATAAAACATTCTTGAGGGAGAGTGTATATCAATTTCAGCAGTGTATATATGCATCATACCATACGAGCTGAAGCAGAAGCAGTGTTTGCTCTTTGCTCAGATCACTTACAGTCTACTAGTTTTACTCCCATTGGTAGCAACTGCATAAAGTTGCTCAATATTTGCCTACTCTTTCCTCATCTTTGTCGCATCGCTGGACACGCATACATCTAGTCACCAAAGCTTGCTGTCGCTCACATCACTGGAAGTCGCCAGCTCTCACTTTGTTGCTGTATGTGTGAATGCAGCACTAAGTTCCAGGACCCCTTTGTTGGTCCAAATAATCTTCATTCTCATATACAGATATTGCAATTTCACTGCAATTACTAAACAATTCAACAGAGATTAGATACTAACTAACATGCCTTGACATGAATACTTCTATAATAAGCCAGGAGTCTTAGCCTTTATTTAGGTCCAGATATACACTGATCAGGCATAACATTATGACCACCTGCCTAATTTGTGTTGGTCCCCCCTTTGCTGCAAAAAACACCCCTGACCCATCTGACACCTTTCTATCAGAACCAGTATTAACTTCTTCAGCAATCTGAGCAACAGTAGCCCATCTGTTGGATCGGCCCACCCAGGCCAGCCTTCACTCCCTTACGTGCATCAATAAGCCTTGGCTTATTCACCACTGTTCCTTCCTTGGGCCACTTTTGATAGATACTGACCACTGCAGACCAGGAACACCCCACAAGAGCTGCAGTTTTGGAGATGCTCTGATCCAGTCGTCTAGCCATCACAATTTTGCCCTTCATCAAACTCGCTCAAATCCTTACGCTTGCCCATTTTTCCTGCTTCTAACACATCAACTTTGAGGACAAAATGTTCACTTGCTGCCTAATATATCCCACCCACTAACAGGTGCCATGATGAGGAGATCATCAGTGTTATTCACGTCACCTCTCAGTGCTCATAATGTTATGCCTGATTGGTGTACATCAACATTGTGAGAGTTAACTCAACAACTAGCAATGGTTCGTATATGGAGGAAAGCAAATGAAAAAAGAAATCTGCATGAAAAATACCCCCTGACTCACACCACATTAATCACTAACAGCTTGACATTCAATAAATTAATAAATGTCTTCAATCTGAAAACAGCAGTGCAGTGCAGTTAGGAGATTCCTTTTTCAAAGCTGTTTGAAGCATGCAGGCTATGTGGGGAAACTGATATGATCCGCTTCACACTTGTATTAGGAATTGGATGATATCCAAACACATTACTGCATGTAATAGATAAGTAGTGATCTAAGAAGAATGTATGTATGTATATATGTGTGTGTGTGTGTGTGTGTGTGTGTATGTAGGCTTTTGTGTTTTATCCAAACACTTAAACACTACTGCAACTGAACTGTAATCCTCCTATAGCACTTCACACTGTGTAAGTTGAGGCCCAAGCTCTTACTCCAAACCCCTCAGACCGTGTCGCTAAAGGCTAATAGCTGGCTGCTTTGTAACTGCAGGGGTAATTGGTGTGCTGAGGAGCCTTGTTCTCCTGAGCGCTTGAGCTGCTGCAGTTCTCCAGTCAGCACTACAGTACTGACACCAGCACCAGCACGACCCCCATCCCCACCCCCACGGAGCTCAGGGGCCACGGCAATGACCACTAAGCTGCAAACACCATGGCAACCGGTATGCATCACATCTTCCATAAATACATCTCTCTCTCTCTCTCTCTCTCTCTCACACCTCATGGTGCATCAACTGTTGTGTTAAAAAAGAAAAAAAAGAAGCTAATAGGAATGTGTTAGCTTTGTGCTACTTGAGTCAATAGGTTTGCATCCCCTTCGTTTCGAGTGAAAATATTTTACAGATTATCTAGAAAATAGTTCTATTTCTATTCGTTTCTGATACTTAATACTTTATTATTTAAAACTCCAATTCTTTTTTTTTCCTTTTTGTCATTATTTTATTTAGATGGAGATGATGAAGAGGAGCCACAAAACTGCAATTCCCATCAGCCCCTGCATGTCACATGTCTCAGTCCTTCACCCGCATCCCATTTCACCCTGATGAGCACCGGCATATGATTTCTTATTGCCAAGTTTCTGTTGAGATTGTGTTTGTTTGTTGCTGTGTCATTCAAAGGTTTGTTCTTCAGCTCAAAGTTTTAGCTGTTATTTGCATTGTATACACAAAAAAATTTCTAAATAAATAATAAAAATCTTAACCTGCATCTGATGCATCTTCTATTTACTTGATACTGTTACATTGCAGAAAACTCTCAAAACAGTTGGCAGAGTGTAACGTGTAACAAACATTCACATTTATGATCTTTAGCCATGTATTTTTGTTAGATATTTGATACATATTTTACCTTTGGCCTATTTTTGTTATAATGAATGAGCTTTATGAATTTGTTTCTTTGGTTACACAAACCTTTTTGCACTTTAATGTAAAATGAATATTTCACCTAAAGCATGAAATCATGAATAGAATACTTGCTCAGATTTGGATTGTAATGTAGACTGTAACTCTTGCTGAGGAGTAAGTGTCTTGGCAAAATATTAGTAAAAAGCACAAGCTGAGCTTTTCCCATCAGGATATTAACTCTCTTCAACTGTTGTCTTAAAGACAAAACCTCAGTCACAAAAAAGGCAATAAAACACTTCAAATAGTATGAAGATATTTTATTTCCTCCTTCCCGCTGTCTCTGCCTCTACCAATTAACAAACCATTGTAGTTTGTAGCATCCGTGAAGAATATTAACTATACAAACATGCCAAAAGAGGGCAAGAAGACTACACACACACACAGAGTAATAAGCAGATTTTTCCCACATCAAACAAGTGTGGTTGCGTCTGAGTGTATGTATGTGCAGCTCTCTAATTTACCTCAGGTTTCAGTTAAACAGACCACCCAGGCCTGTACATTAGCGATTCATTACCCAATTACACATCATGTTATGGGTTTTTGTGAAGTACAGGAAAGGGCTTGGCTCTTCTTCATTTCTCTGAGTCCCATCAGAAAGGAATTTTATAGACATTTATATAAAGACGTTACTGTTCCAGAAACTTAAAACAATACAGTTATTATGCTGGGAATGCTCTGCTTTGTTATGAGGTGCATTTTCAAGTGGAAAAGATGACAGAAGAGCGGCCGCGGACCAAAAGGAAGTGTTGATTTGAACTCTCTCAGAGAATACGGGCCGTAGGGCAACGCCGCCTAATGCACCTCCACTTCCCTTCAGGCTCGTAGAAACTTAGTGTGTATGATTCATGGCGTAATAAACCTTTAACTGTGATTCAAGAGGTCAGGCTGAGTTGGTCTTTACTCAAGCTTTTACAACAGTCGCTTTGCTGTTTCTCTGTGGCAGGGAGAACAAATCCTGCCATGCTGTACGCAAAGAAAGAGCAGAGTATCTGCAGAGTTGGAGCTGTGTACTTTTCAGGATCAGTGCTTTAAATAGAGACTTTCTTTAATCTGTAAAATCATTGCTCTGGACATCATTACTACATGCCTGGCATTTGCTCAATTATTAAACTTTTTTTTTTTACCTGTTTATTTGTGTAACTCAGTCATTAATCATGACATGTTTGCTAGCTTCAGGTTGCAGCAAAGAAAGTATCAGTTCACAGAGATCTGGAGAGAAAAGCATCCACCGATCAGGGTGAATGAGTAAACAGAGGTCAGCTTATGAAAAAAGACCTACATGTGCATGTTTTACCTCACATTTCTCTTTCTGTTCGCAGGTAACCTCTGCCCACATGTGTGCATACATTCAGCACAGAAACAGACATCATACTGACTCCAACAATAATAAAACTGTACGCAGTGTGTGGCGAAGCTCCGTGCACACATTACAAAGACTTGAAGGTAGAGGATTGAGTGGCTCATAAAGTACAGTTCAGCTCAACAAAGTGAACTATAAACAGCTGTGGTTGAAGCCCAGATGCTTTAAACCCTTAACCTTAGTCAAGATCTGTGGTGGTGTTCGTCCAGCAATCTTTCACCATGAAGCTTCATATATTCCAACGGAATTATATTTCTTTTCTCTCAAGTCACTCATTTACTGACTCGCTCTCTCATTCAGATACGCACCCATTTATTACAACCTTTACCCACCTAGTAATTAAGACACGTACCGATTAAAGTCTCGGGCTTATTAAGACACGAACTAGAAAGCATATAATTTCTGTTTAAAATGAAAACATGAGGAGTCGGGGACAATAAAATAATCAGTAACACTTTCACTCACTTATTAGGTCACTTACTCTCAGATTGTGTGTGTGTGTGTGTGATATGAATGTGTAATCCTATTCTCTACACATTGAGTCTCTTCTGATTACTAATTCCTGGCTTGTATCCAACCACTATATAAAGACAGAGCAAACATGATGCCTTCCTTTCCATTTGAGATCTCTCTCTCTCTCTCTCTGTCCCCCTCTCTCTCCCTCTCATAGTCTAGCAGGCTCCGTTTACAGAGGGAACATGATGGAGTTCATTACTCATAAAATACAGCCATTCAAAATGCACTTAAAATGCCATTAAACACGCAACTATCTTCTGACAGAGTCAACACAAAGCAGATTCAGTGAGCATCACTCATTTCATTCTTTTCCAAATGTAAGAGCGGACAAGAGGGATTCAGAGCAGACAAACTATAAAGCAGAGCATCTCCAGAGAATTGGACTTAGCTACACCACAGTGCTACATCTCTAATATATTCTCCAGACCAGACTCAACAGCTCAGCCGCGCACACAGAGAAAAAAAAAAACGCCTAATGCAGATCTTACTGAAGACCAGGATAAGCAAGCTTGCAGTAAAAGTGCATCTGCGATCCGAGGAAATTAATAGAAAGGAAATTTATAGTGGCACTTTGGGGTTACACAAATGTACTCTGTCCTACAAAAACAGTTTTGTTTATTTTAGTATAAAGAATTTACAGGATCAGTAGAGTGATATTATAGTTTTATAGGGCCAAAGAACTTCAAACAAAATGCAGGCCAAAAATAGTCAAATCAAGGAAGCGTGCAAGGAAGCCAAGTAAAGAAAGATGCTTTTCTCATCACTAGTAATGAGTGATGATCTTCACTTGACTCAAACAACAGATGGAGTTCAAATCCATGGCTACTTGTAGCTAGTACTCTTTCTCTCTACACAGATTGTTTCTATTTAAACCCTATACAGAACTAAGATGCTATATTACACGTCTACTGAGAACTGGAGGGATGACAGGAAGTCCATGGAGATTCCCTCATTCTTTATGCCTTGTCTTCACTTTTACACAGTCCCCGAGACGACGTCTTTGAACCATCCACCCCGAGTCCTGGCCTGCTAGTCACATTAGCCTGTGATGTACAGTATGTTATCCAGTTAGCAGAGGGATATTGCATAGCCTGAGTAAGGACATAAAGCTTACAGACAGGAAGTATCTAAGATCTCTACAGCACTTAATCCTGACCTGGAGGGAGTGTGGAAACTTCAGCAATGGAGAAATGTCTTTTCCTGTCAGATGATGCTTAATGTTGCATAGCTTATACTGCTATTAAAGTCTGAAACCCTAGGGGCCGAGGATGGAGTGCGGAAAAGTGGTGAATGATGTAAATAAATATTTTTAAGTAAACTGTAGATTATTATTAATGGACCATTACTATTCTGATACAGTACTGATGATAAGATTTGAACATCGCATTTCCTCCATTTTCTCATGATGTATCATGTTGATCAGAGCTAACGTTCCGCATCTACAAATTCAGGAAAGGTCACTTGAAATAAATAATCCGTGTCTCTCTTGTCCCCAGCAGTCATGTCTTCCTTAGGTAAGAAAAATGCTGCATTCACTCTGCATGCTACACTAAATACCTCCATAACTCCTTAAGCTTAACTTCATAACTGCCTCCTCTTATCTATAATTCCTTATGTTGAGACATTTGGAGACATTTTTTTCCGGCGTTGCATTTCCTTCATTCTTGACATTTTACTGCATGAAACACAGCCCATGTAAACACTGTAGTGAGAATATCAGTGAGTGGTGATAGACAATCTGCAAACAATCTATCACATGAAACAGAGAGCAGCGAGTTTCCAGTCAGTGTTATGGTTCTGCCCTTTTCCAGGAAGAGCACGATTGACTCGTGTACTCAACAGTGTGGTCATCAAAACTTGATTACCCCTTAGGAGCTCAGTTCCGGCTGTTCATCAGCTCTGCTACCCCTACAGCTCCACTGAACCAGAATCCTGGACCATGAAAGCCTATCTCAATGTGTATATCAGAAATCACAAGTAGCTTCAGGCTAACATGATGCAGCCGAGCTTACACAAATTCACCTAGTCACTTCCTCTCTCACACACACACACACACACACACATATGGACTACTCTACCTTTAACTGAACCTGAGTAGAGATCTCTATGGAGAATAATAACATCCTGTTCTGAGAGTTAAGGGCTTGAAAAGTTTTACACAGCGCTCTTATATTCTAAATGGATCTAACAGCCTGGCAAATAACAGCTGAGAGCAATTAGCTGTGAGTCAATTAGATCCAACTGAAGAGTTCACGCAGTCCCACACAAACACACTGAACATGGGTGAGGGGAGATTGTGTACCACGCTGCATTCACATCAAAATGGCAATTTTAATCACGTAGACGTGTGAGCTCTTCTTCTGCAATACTACAGATGAATTATTCGAATTAGCTGCAGTCGATTGTAATCATCGTTGTTGTTTAGTGCTGTACAATAGAGATAAAAATAGCATATTGTTATTACATTGATGCAGTACACATCGCTGTTGTAATGTACTGCAAGAAATGATGCTAACAACAGATGAAGCTGTGATGTTATATATTAACCATGTCAGATAGAGAGGATTAAAAAAGTGGACGGAGGTGTGAGGTAACACCCGGACGTGTGAGGTAAACATGCTGTCCACTAAGCCATCGCACAGGGCTCTGAATATAACACATTAATATCAAAATAAATCTAATTCATTTATTCACTGGTTTTCCTTCTCATCAGTGCTGTATTATAATAAGAAATTTATCATTCACAGCAAAATGACTTATCCTGTGAACACAGCTATGACTGGGCAGAATGACTGTGTTTCTGCTTCACAGCTCCAGAATTTCTGTCTCCACCCTGAGCTTGCATTAATGTTTGTGTCGTGTGGAATTTCTGTGATTGCTCTCTCAACGTCCATCTGGGTTTCCTCCCAACTCCATTTAGACATTACTCTAAAGTGTGAACATGTGTGTGCATAGAACTGGACTAACGTCTCGTACAGTTTGTGTTCCTGCCTCGTGCCCAGTGTTCCCAGTATAGACTCCAGGTCTACGTTGACCCTATAGGCACTAAATGTAACTGTTGGTAACTTTATTTGTGAATTTTTCTACAATCTTAAAATATCACGATGCTGTGTTGATAAACTAGGAAGTACAAACAACAGAAAAAGTATGGCTCTGCTAACACTATCAAACATAAGATTAGTGTGTGGAACAGGAAAGAGGATAGACTGATATCTTGTGCAGTATGGAGAAAAAAAACAGGGTAAATTTACAGTAAGTTAATTTTTTTTGTTTCAGTTCAAACATTCTAGCTTTATCACGCTGTCAGTACACATCCGTTTACCTGCTGCCGGTTCACCACAGTTTACAACAAAGCAAGGTCACGTCTAGTTCACAAGACCAACCACGCTGATTAAAAGGGGAGAACAAATACAGTGTTTAAATCAACTCCAAACAAGACATGATGTAACCTTGAGCAGCTGCCAAACTCTTTTGTACGGAATTTAATGTTTAGAAGATGAGATGTTATGCTGTGCGTTTTTGTGTGTGATTTATAAATTCATTTGGCTTCTCCTCTAATAGGTTTAATGGCTTGCTTTGGGAAAAATCTCCACTTAAACACTAAATGCTGAAGTCATCATAAAAAAAACCAGCTGGGGCTGAGTGTTTCAGTTTCACCGCAAAAAGCTTTCCAGCAGGACTGAAACAACAGTAGGCTGCTCACTACGGGACTGATGAGGCATCAAAGCATCACTTTGTTAAAAAGCTCATGAAGGAGATATATAGTGTTATATTTGCTTGAATATTATTCCTCAGGAAATTTTCCATTGGGAGGTTGCACTTAAAAAGTCAAAAATCGGTGTAAAATGTTGTCACCCAGTACTCACACATCATTTTAATGTCTATTTTAATTGGTCAGTGTGACATTACTGTGTTTCTAGTCCTATAATTATCAGAGCTACTGCTGGGCAATTAACCCTCAACTGCTCAGTTGTATATGAGATATAATGAAAGTCCTCCAGAGATCGCAAGTTCAAGATCAAGATCGATGTTGCTACAGCCAGCCATGGCCATGAGACTAGAAGCAAAATAAAACTGACCCAGGTATCAATGGATGGAAGGCTACTCTCTCATCCCGTCAATCACAGTGACACTAGCCATCTGTGGTTGTCTGTGAGCTCACTCATGCACAAGATAGCACTTTCCTCTGAATGTGTTACGCTGCCATATGACACAGCATGAGAAGCAGTTTGAAAAGGTGTGGTTGCCTGGCTTCATGTGTCTTGAAGGAAAGGGTGTACTAACCTAGATCTTTTGTTTACATTTGCTTTACCTTAAGCTGAAATGGGCATTTTTTTTAAAAAGACCAATGAGCAATATAGTTGTTTGATATAGCTGTAGACTATATTCAAGGACTGAAGGATTAAAAGATCATATTAAAGGAGTTTCTTCTTTCGACCTAAATTTCCATCTACACCATCTGTAGAATACATACAATTACCAGAGACAAGATGTTTCCAAGTACTGAGAAGCAACATAGTCAGAGTTAGTAGAACTGCTGCATTGTGGAATAAACCTCAATAAGAAGAGTTTTATTTTGTCTATTACTTGCATCTTTAATGTATGGGTGCAACAGTTCAATCAAGGAATATTCAACTTCAGTAACTGCTCTATAGTGATCGGTGTCACAGTGGATCAGGAGGCTACTCTGGAAAAACGCTCAGCTCAAGGTGACAGAATTTCCCTGGGATAATGCAGGGCAGCATACACACTGAGTCAGTCTAACAACATGCCATCATCTTGGGGATGGTAAAAGAATAGGGTTCAGGATGATGTGAAATCTGTTTTGGGACACTTTTGGGATGATAATGTTGAATGCGTTTATACTTCATGTGTGTAAAATATTTAAAGGTGAATGAATGATAAACTGATGTAATGATGGTGTGGCTTTTTTATTTTACACCTACAGGCAATTTAGTGCAGCCTATATGCGTACTTTTGTAATTTTAAAAATTCCAGAGGAAACCCATATGCAGAAGATTGGATGGGATTAGTCAGGCTGATTTATGATTGCATTGCGATTGCAGTTCACCTCACAAGCAGCAGGAGGCACTACAAATGACACACTGCCTCTTTAAAGAGGCCTGCTAGCAAGAACTGCTTAAAAACTGCTTCTAAAAAGTTTTCTATTCACCTCCAACACGGAATGCACTAAATCACACACACACACACAGAGTCGACTAATGAGAGATGGAGGGCAGGTGTAGCCACAATGCTCCTTTCGGACAGACAGAAGGAGAAAGCACACAACATGAGGGGGAAAAAAGAGGAATGCCAGAAAAAAAGAGCAGAATGAGCTTGTCATTGTAGAATCTCAACCCCTGCTGACAGCTAATTAGCTGTACAGCTCTCTCCATTTCACCACCTCTTTCAATTTGTGCACAGCTGCAAATGTGCTTCCTGTCCCTGGATTTTCTCCCAGTGTGAAGACGTTGAGATCTCCCACTCAGGCGTTCCCATAACAAACCACACGCACTCCTCTGATGTCAATCACGCATTGTGTCTCCCGCACAGGCTCGGTTCAATTGTTTATCATGAATGTAAATCTCTTCCTCCTTGGAAACTATTCTCCAAATTCTGATCTGAGACAGGTTACAGCATGTAGCTCATGTGACGCCACTAACGCTACCAGACACTAACTACTGGGAGAGGGTAATCCATGTAATTATCCAGTTCTCGATGATCAACCAGTCGAGAGGGGGCCAGAGGAGGGAAATCTTGTTGTCAAGCAAACACAATTTATTAACATGATTTCAGACTTACTTCAGGCAGTAACTACAATTACACTACACACAATTATGATATTTATAGAAGAGCAGCTTTTATATTACAATGCAAATGATTTAACTTTCTATTGTAACTTACCTGGTAGAGAGAGTGATGTATAAATGGCCGGAATATTGTGGGTCCATGATATGCCACAGAAAGAGAGAGAGAGAGAGAGAGAGAGAGAGAGAGAGAGAGAAAGACTGATTAGAGACATATGTTCAAACCAATTAATGTTCACGCTACAACGCTGCTGATCTTGTCTTGATTGCTACTAAACTCAAACTAAACAAGAGCTTTACATCTTTGTCCCCTATTTAATGTGATACACTTAATGTTATATTTAATGTATGTTTGTGATTTGAAGTATATAACCTGTATTTATAGTCATTAATCATTGTAGACAGTTTTTAATAACACCTTGTTCAATAACTCCCACACTCAACCGTTCTCTCAGGCTTAACTATTTACTTATCATTAGGTTTTATTTCACATTACAGTAATGAACATTTAGCAGTGAGACATTTCAAGCAACACAATCAAGTCAAGGATGTAAGATTATAAATGTGAGATGGGGTGAGGGGCGGAGGGGTCAGGGTGTCAGTTAACAGTGGAAGGTTCGAAACATCTACACGATCGTCTCGTCTCAATTCATATGTCGAATGGATTATCTACTGATTTTATTTAGAAGGGGCGAAGTATATGTATATGGTCTTTGTATATGTTTTTCAGTGATTGCAGCATGTTATGGTGCAGCAGGAGGTTCTTACAGAAAACACAAACATTTTATGGCAAATATGTAAAACACCTTGACTCCATAATGTTATGCTACTGTTTAGTGCAGCGTATATCCAACTGGGGAAATATTTCTGCTCAGTGTAGAATTTTCCATTCCCATTAGAGCTTCTAAAATTGGCTTTTTTCAAAAGGGACCAGACAAAGACACGCAAATAGGCTAAGGTGCCTGATCTGATCACATAATCAGAAGTCAGCACACACACATGTACTAGAGGATACATAATCAGCGTCAGATCATTTGCTTTCTATTCATGTATTCCTCTATAAAGTTCTATGAGGCACAGGCCACTGACACAGTAGATGCAAATATCAGCACCCTCATATGAAGACAGAAGAAAAGGGTAGAAAATGGATAAGATATGAACAGTTTTGTTGTCTTGCCCCCTGGGATCCATTTCCTGCTACAGTAGTAACCCCACAGCAGTTCCTGTGAGAGGGGCTCTTTCTGAACACATTGCTTTATTGCTTGTAAAATAGACATGGTGGCCTATTTATAAGGAGATTAGACTAGAGGCGATGGGGGTGTTAAAGGATTGCTCCATCCTTTCCAATCTTTTCTCTTAGGATCCAGGGACGGCTTAAGCAGAGCTGCACAAAGATTACTCATAGTAGGTTACTTTATATTAATAAAAACCTGCTAACAAATCTTCTATTATATGTATAGGATACTGAACATAACACACTGGTGGGTCAGTGAGGTCATAGTAAGAATCTACAAAAGAGGCAAATACAGAGAATTGTTCACACACACACACACACACACAAAATGTAGAACCATAAACAAAGATAATCTCATGCTTGCCTTGAGGATAGGATTAGCTGGCTCATCACAACATATCTCAAGTAAAACTGTTTTATTCTAAGGAAATGGTCCAGCCACATTTTTCCCCTAAAAAGACTATATTAACAGAGTTTTTTTTCTTAAATGTACTTAAATTTCTATCTACACCATCTGGAGCATGTATATATATATATATATATATATATATATATATATATATATATATATATATATATATATATATATATATATAATTACCAGAGACGAGATGTTTCCCAGTACTTTCCCAGCATCTTTATTGTATGGGTGCAAGGAAAATTCTAACTGCTCTATAGTGACCAGGGATAGTGGCTCATGAGGCTACTCTGGAAGAACACTCGGCTCAAAGAGAGAGAATTTACCCAGGATGGGACGCTAATCTAATGCAGGGCAGCGTACACAAACTGAGTCAGTCTAACAACATCACATCACCCTGAGGATGGTAAAAATAGGGTGTTCAGGATGATGTAAAATCTGATCTGATCGAGGAGAGAAACCCGGAGATGCGAGACAGCAACACTACCCCTGAGTGCAAGATGTGCAGCTTTGAATTCACATTATATAACTGAATATTGATGGTATTTAATAAAAGACTATTAATCTTCCATTATATGAGAGTTTTGAGTAAGCTGAGTTGACTGCCCTGTTCTCAGTCCAGGAAAACATTCTTGTTATTGCACATCAACTACAGGGATAGTGAATAGAGATGCAGTTTTATTTCTTTATTTTTTATAAATCCTGTCCTGACTATTTTCGAATATCAAAATTGTTAGGAATGGAGATTGAATTTGATATGATTGACACTAATCTCAAAACTGAGTGACATTTCAGAACTGCCAACCATAGTGTTTACCTCAGAAATTGTTCAGAGGAATGTCAATCAATAAATAAGACACATGCTTCCATTAGAAATACAAAACATCACATGAAAGCTATTTTTACATCACTCTCTCCTTTGTCTCAGCAGGTCAAAGATGAGCTCCCCTCTTCCACATCAATAGAGACACTAATAGAGCAGCTAATGATTTACTGCTAATCTCATGTTTCACTCACTGCGGTCAGTTTCAAAACAAACTGGAGTCTTTCCCATCCCCCATACAATCAATTTCACCACCAGTCACCCGCTCAATTATAGCCGGGCTAGAAAGGGCTCAAGGTAAAGCAGATCTCAGCTATTGATTTCAACTGTCCTTGCTCATCTCAGAAGAAGGGTCACTGGAAACACTGACATAGCCTCGGGAGGAAAAAGGGAATTAGTCTGACTCCTCAAAGTCTCCGAGAAATTCCAGAGCATGTGAGTTTGCCATCCAGCTCTGTGATTACTGACTAACACACATACGTTTGAAGAAAAAACATAAACATATCAGAAAAGCAGAGAAAGTGCCTAATGGACTACATAATGAATAATAGAGTAAAGAAAGATGGCCAAACTGACAGGGGAGAGAGAGAGAGAGAGAGAGAGAGAGAGAGAGAGAGAGAAAGAGAGAGAAGAGAAAGAGAGAGAAGAGAAGAGAAGAGAAGAGAAGAGAAGAGAAGAGAAGAGAAGAGAAGAGAAGAGAAGAGAAGAGAAGAGAAGAGAAGAGAAAGTGAGAGAGAGAGAGAGAGAGAGAGAGAGAGAGAGAGAGGAACCTGATAATCAAATACAGCATTACTACTGAAATGCACATTTATAATCTATTACTGTTAGACCATCTAAAGCAGCAACCCTTAAATATTTAAACGCTTTCATATTCACAAACAGGAAAGACACACTTAACGCAAACTGAATACAAATACTTAATACAAACACATCTTTCCACTGACTCTTACTCTACTGAGCAACATATAGACAGATTGCCTGTGCAAGGCAGAGATCATATTTCTACCTGTGTTCCCTACAGCTTTAAAGATAACACAATAATCTGCCTGTGAACGAATGGTTGAACAGATGATATTTTTAGCTCATCCCTAATTTGTCTCATGTAACGCATTTCCCCAGCCTAGGGGAACTAACCTGCTGCACCTGAAGAAAGTCTATTTCATTTGTGTCATACAAAAAGGATATGAGACTCACTGTTAAGTGATACTTAACTGAATCACATCTGAAGAGAAATGTGCACAAATAAATAAATAAATAAATAAATAAATAAATAAATAAAAGGCCCCAGTAATTTACACATCCTTTATACATATTTTTATACATACACCAAAGCGAAGAGACAAACTTCAGGTCACAGGTCAATTAGGGCACTTTAATGTTTCTGCAGAGAAAAACAACAGTCTCGAGTAGATACAAGAAAGACTGAATTTGAGATTAGCCATAACTGAGATCATATTAAATGGGTTATTAATCATAGAATGTTTTTCTCCTCCCATCTGTTCATCTAAACACGGGGTATGACACAATAGATTTGAGCATATACACACCAGAGTCACCTATACAAGCATGCATGCGCTCTTTCCTGTAATTATTTAGTCATTCTTCATCTGCTGATAAAACATGGATTAAGATTGATGGCTTTCTGCCAAGCTACTCAAAGTCCCAACATGTACTGGGCCCGTTATGCATTTCAAACTCATCAGACCATCAAGACAGAAGTACTGAATGCTCCCGTGCACACGGCAGCTTAAAAAGCTATGGAGCTGATACACACTTCCAGGAGGTCAGAGAGAGACGCTGTCCAAATTGGCAGTGAACCAGATATTCCACTTGAGTGCCTAAAACCCAGAGGCCAATCAGCAAATCTACTTCCCAAATGCTCTACGCCTGCACTCTGCTCATGGTTTATTAACTACCAATCCCAACATCGCACGCAACGATCAAAACATGACACAATATCTGTACACACAACCACACACACACACACATTCTCACTCATGGCAACACAACCACTTCCGTGCCTAGCACCAATACGCTTAATTTGAGATAATGCTATTTGGAAAGAACTTATTTAGATGCTATCCTTCATACAGTTTTGTGTTAAGAAGATTAGTGCCACCAAGACTCACTCTCAATAGAATCTTTGTGGTTTGAAGACAAGTGAGTGAAATGGCCAAAGAAAGAGAACCATGGTGAAGAGTGTGTGAGATGGCGTGTGTGTGTGTGTAGTGAGAGACGGTGTCAGTTATCAGAGTCTCACCATGCTCCAGTAATCTCCTGACTCTACAGAGTTCCTGAACCCAGTCCAAGATTCCTGAACTAACAGTCTAGAGCAACAATGACAAAGGTGGCTATTCAAAGGAAGCTGTTGTGAAGCATCACCTTTCCAAACAAAAGGAGCGCTAAGACGACATAGTGAAATCAGATCCACGCTCTTTACCACGCCAAGATTTTTTTTTTTTAGCTAGATAGATAAATATATCAACTCCCATCCGAGCCTGGAATTCTCACTTTCTCATTCTTACTTTACTATATAAAGAGTTGATTATCCTACATAGTGTCTGATCTGTAGGAAAATAAATGGTAGATGAACAGAGAGGCACTGTACACACACTTGCATGGTTACAGGAGACCACGGAGCTGATGTGGCACCGAATCAGATATTCCATATATTTGTGTCATCCTATCCTGATAAAAACGGGGTTTGAAACTGAGAGAGAGTCATGTGACTGGCCGTGTTGAAGGACTGACAGCTACACTGTGCATTCACATGGAAACACTGCCCTTGGACCTACTGTATTCCTCTAGCTATGGGTTTTAACACAGAAAAAACCCACAACCTTGCCTTTAGATATTCCTAACAATGGCTAGGTAATGTCTGGACTATTAAAAAAAAGGATTGAAAAAGTATCCTTGAGGTACGAGAAAAGGGTTTGTGATTGTAACTTAGCTTTTCTGTGATGTTTCAATTAAAGCTGGACAGCTGAAGGACACTTACAGTGCATGGGATGTAAGAAAGATAACAGGATAAATGACACATTAGCTTTTTGTTGCTTATACCACGTGTTGAAATCTAAAAACCTGATTTGTTGATTAAATTTCGATAAAAGCAGATGAGGCCGTAGCTAAAAGACAAATCACAGATGTGTACAGATGTGCTCATAATAATACGGTAATATTTCTCTGCTAATGGTTGCTTCAGACAGGCTTTGGATGGTGGACGGTGTATGTAATCCATATAATGAATCCAAAATAATCCAAGTCCAATATTAATCGAATGCTTTCAAAACATACTGTTATTTAACAAAAAACCCACATATTATCCACATAGAGAGCTTTCTGTAAAAAAGACATTTATTTCAAATTAATAGAAAGACGTCTGTCCATAAACAGAGCTTTGTTTGAAACTCTAATGATGAAGAATGATGCATTTTAATAAATACAAAACTGCAATTGTTAGGAAACTGTTCATACTGCAATAGGAAAAGGTTTTTTAACAAGTAGCAAAGCGCCTTGTCATGTTTTTTTTCCCTTTCTTATGAATTATCACCTTCCATTCATCACACTAAATCCTTCACCATGACAACCAACAAACTATTTTGGATCAGCATCAAAAAATTTTCATCTGAATGACACCATTTACACCATGAACATTCAGCATTGAGAGAAGCGATGCAGTGTCAGTGCTCATTTCTCTCAGTACAGCATTTGTGCCTTGCCTTCATGCCAAGCTGTGCTCCAGACCTCAAAACCCAAGCTCTCCTGTTATGAGGTTAAATAAGGAGATTCAAGGTCATTTCAAGAAGGTTTTCCGAAGAATGCTATAAACAGAAAAAAAGTTCCTTAAGGGTTTTTATGAATAAATACAGCGTCTTGAATTATATTTAACTTCTTGAACTTTAGTGTTGAATATTTTTTTAAATAATTTTGCAAACTATACAGAGTTTCCCCCAAACTTCAATATTGTTTCGCGCCACTAGAAAATGAGGGAGCGAAGGTGCACTAATTTACCATTACTAACCACATCAAACCTGTGCAGTAACTGGAAACACAGCCATCTTTCGCTACAGCTCTGTCTCACAGTACAGGAAATGCACTCGACTAAGTGGGAAAATACGCAGTTCACGCTAACTAGACTGAACAATAGGATAAAGGAGACAGCATAATTATGCAGAGTGGAACACAGTGCAAATTGCATGTAACAGTTAACCATGTGTGCATTCCTCTTCAGTGCTTTAACATAATGGCCAAGGCTGAATGCTCAGCAAGGACATGCACGTCATCACACAGGCATCCCCAAAACACAGTGTGTGTGTGTCGCTCTCCTGCTAATCTCACAAGAAAAGCTTAGCCCATTTCCCCAGGCAGTTAGGACCCATGTACGACTGCTTCCTGACGAAAAGACAAAAGAATTGAGAAGAGGATTACAGGAGAAAGATTAACTTGGAGTGAAAAATAATATCATGTTATACCTCTGATGAAACACAGTATGCTAGGTATGCTTAGATGATGGCACCGAAACACTTGTGCCACTGCAAAACACTGAAACGTTTAACATACAGTTGGTCAGTGCGATAATAATAATAATAATAATAATAATAATAATAATAATAATGATAATAATGCATGATAGTCTTGAAAATGAGCATTCGCCCAGTCACTAGGAACAGTTTAGCTCATCTGAGGCAAGGCGTCTAGTCCCAGTCTCAGTTCTCTGCTCTAGTTCTCTGGGAGGAGGGGGTTTTGTTTTTTGCTAGAGTGACACAAACCAATTCCAGGCATCTGTGAGCTCATGAATGTGTAAGACAGCTTTTTTTCCTCAGAGTGTGTTCAGTTCATACAGTGCAGCTCAAACAGATGTACACACTGGCTTCACGTGTCTCAGAAGAAAGCACATGCATTCACCCTAATTGGAACTGGCAAATGATCAAAAACGTATTGTTGAGTAATTTATCAGATTGTTGAAAGAAAAAAAAAATCCTCAAAAATGTTTGAGTACCATGTCAGACAAAATAACAGACAAACATACAAAGACTTAATTGAAATTCTCATAATATCTATTACATTTAAAAAAGCATGTATGTGGCAAATCGGATATCGAACCAGATCTTGGTCCATTTCAGGCTGCATCATGCTTCAATAGCAGCCTACTGTAATTCTTCCCATGAGTTGACAGACATGCCATCGGCGAGATTTGACTGACTTCCCAGTGGAACAGATGGATTCAATTCAATTCCACATTCACTGTTACTCAAACGCAAAAACCCATTACAGCGTAAAGGGCTTTGAGCTGATGTGGGTGTGTGGTTGGGGGGGGGGATTTGGGGTTGCTAGGGGGGTTCAGTGAGATTCTCCATACCATGCTTTTTTATTCACACCATCTCATTTCCACTGCACAGGCAAAGCTGGGGGGTTTGGCCCAGAGATGAGCCATGTGTCTAAAGAGAGTCATGTATTCATAATGCTGGACTTAATTAAGACAAACTCTGCCACAGATGCTCTGGCTGTAGCCCTGTGTGCCAAACAGAGGAAGCGAGGAGGAGGAGGAGGAGGAGGAGGAGGAGGAGGAGAGATCTAGGAGACTTTAAGTACAGGAAGTAAAGAATATGTTGCTGATGTAGCATATATTTGTAGACAGACAGACAGACAGACAGACAGACAGACAGACAGACAGACAGACAGACAGACAGACAGATAGATAGATAGATAGATAGATAGATAGATAGATAGATAGATAGATAGATAGATTAGGTAAAATATTAATCTTTGTTAATATTGAGTCGTCTTTGTTTCTTACACTAAACCCTAATTAAATATTTTAATATTATCAACATAATTTGCAGCCAAAATAAATTCAGTACTAATCCTTTGCTTATTTACTTACAAGCTAACATCATAACTCTTAAAGCACTGAAATCCACCTACGTATGTTCTTACACATCAAATTATTCGACAACGCTTACATTAGTGTTTTTAGTTTGTTTCTTATTTTGTGGGAAAAGCCACGTATCGTCTGCATTTTTGGGGCAATATGTATCCATTACAACCCTAGAAAAGAATTTACTTTATAACACAGAGGAGAAGGACCACCATGAAGGCCAAGAGAATTCAGAGATCTCTGTAAAGAAGGATCTTCCAAGCTAGCATAGAATATAAATTAGCATCAAATATAGTACTATATAGTAAATATAGTAGTGTGGCAAATTTGTACACAAAGGAAAAGATTATATATTATGACAAAAACCTTGAAAAGACCAAGCCAAAGTACAGGTAATAGCAAAAGTATCTCTTGAAAGATTCATAAATAGCTGCTAGTGTTAAATAAATAAATAGTCAAATATGTTACGAATATGCAAAGAGACCTTTATCTGGACTACAGGATGATTTTTTTGTAAACACTAATCACACACACACGCTGTACTCAGGCCTATTTGCTCAGGTGGAGAACAGCTCAGTGTTCCCCCAGGAACTGGTTCATAAACAGAGTCCAGTACTTTGATCAGAACACCTCTCCTGTGTAACGTCTACATCCGTCTGCTCTGCACACACACACACACACACACAAAAAGGCCTGCACACAACAACCCAGACCTACTTGGTGGTGGGAGTAATCAGCTCTAATTACTTCCTGTTCAGTCACGCACACAGGTGAGGCTCATGGGAAAAAAAGACTTTACTGCCTGGATTGGTAGCCAGGGTATTTAGTGGGTTTATGTTTCTGACGGTTTCTGCGCTGCTGCTTTTTCTTCCTCCTTCTTTTACTCTTAATCCCCTGACAGAATAAAAAGCCATTCAGGGGATTACGTCATTATGCTCTACACTGCACGCCTGACAAAATGTCGTCTTATTGGCTTATTAGTATGTACATCACAGTCCCATTAGTGAAGAGGCTGGGGTTGTGTCCCAGTCAGGTTTCTCCTCACAGTGAAAGATGGAGTTTCTTACAAAGGATAACTCCAAAAATGGAATGCAGGATAAGATGTACAACTAGTAGATAAGAGTGCTTAGTGTGGAGACATTTCTGTTATCATATTAGTCCAAACACAAAAAATACCCTTTAAGGTGGTAAATTACTATAAGGTAAACATTTCTCTATGGAAAATAAACCATACTTGTAATCAGTATGTGTTGATTTAACCACATAATTATACTATTCATAGACAAAAGCTTTAGATTTATTTTTTATATGCTTTTAATTCTATAGCATCTGTGCCATTTAGTTGGTCTACACTTAAACATTTCAAAGCCCTAAAAGGAGAATGTGGTTGTTTAAAAACTGGATGATGAGGTCTGCCTCACCAAAAGACTCTCACCAGAAACCTCACGTTCTTTAATACAGAGCTAACACATTCCTGCATCCCTCCACAGACAGCCCTCATCAGTAAGGAAACCACAAGACTTTTACACAAAGTCCTGAGACTAATCTGT
>NC_080712.1:14232645-14250145 GCF_019097595.1 Hemibagrus wyckioides
GCTGCTCCATCTGTCCTATCCCACAGTAAAAACACACACAGCGCTATCTGCAATGTGCTGGGCAGAAATCAGCTGTGAATGACAGGAATAGATCTTTAGCTGGCTAATGTTTGCAGGCATCTTGTCAATACGGCTCAGTGCCAACGTGCTCCTGGAACGCTGCAGCAAAGTAACGCTGCCAAAAAGCCTCACGGCCTCAGAGGAGTTTGGAAAGTTTGCAGAGTGCACCCATAAATGGCCAACTGACATCAATAGTGTCTTTAGAGTCTATACCTTCTTACCCTCAGGCACCTAGCAGAAAGGATCTCTCTCTCTCACTGCCTACCTCTCTACCTCTCGCTGCTCTAAACCATTGAAAGCTTGCCTGTTCCCGGAGTAAGCTCACATTTCGGCACAATAAGCAGTTCCGGTTACTCTGCACTCACCACTGCGGCCTGCTCTAGTAGCTTCCTGTGTGTCAGCACCAAAACAGTAATATTCTCTCTCTCTCTCTCTCTCTCTCTCTCTCTCTCTCCCTCTCTCGCTCTTTGACTCTATTTCACTCTCTTGCTCTCTCTCTCTCTCTCTCTCTCTCTATCTCTCTCTCTCACTCTTTCATTCACTCTCTCTCTTGCTCTCTCTCTCTCTCTCGCTCTTTGACTCTATTTCACTCTCTCTTGCTCTCTCTCTCTCTCTCTCTCTCTCTCGCTCTTTCACTCTCTTTCACTCTCTCTCTCTCTCTCTCTCTCACTCTCTCGCTCTTTCACTCTCTCTCTTGCTCTTTCATTCACTCTCTCTCTTGCTCTCTCTCTCTCTCTTGCTCTTTCACTCTCTTTCACTCTCTCTCTTGCTCTCTCTCTCTCTCTCTCTCGCTCTTTGACTCTATTTCACTCTCTCTTGCTCTCTCTCTCTCTATCTCTCTCTCTTGCTCTTTCATTCACTCTCTCTCTTGCTCTTTCTCTCTCTCTCTCTCTCTTGCTCTTTCACTCTCTTTCACTCTCTCTTTTGCTCTGTCTCTCTCTCTCTCTTTCACACTCTCTCTCTCTCTCTCTTTCACACTCTCTCTCTCTCTCTCTCTTTCACTTTCTCCTGTGTCCTAGATAGAAGATAGAGGATTGATCCATCTTCACTGTATTTGATTAACATCAAATTCCTCATTCCTCTGAATGAAAAGATGACATGTTTTTAATAGATACAGGTTTTTTTGTTTTGTTAGTTTGATTGTTCTTTGTTTTTCAGTTGGAATTAGAGTTTAGTGCATTGGAACAGGGGTCAGGCAAGCTGAACGTTTTTAATTTTATGCCAGATATGATGCTCTCAGGTCAAAGAAACATTCCTTATTATGAATAATTTATTCACAGTGATGCATTTATAACATCTATTCCTTCATCCTTAGTAACTTCCTGCTCAGGGTCATGTGGTTTAAAAACGAGGTTACAGGTTTGTTTATACTTTGGGGAAAGAGAACCAATAAAATTCCTCAGAAAATGTCACAGGTATGTACAAACAAGAATATGTTTTGAGTACATCCCTAATTCAAAAATTTCTTGGAGCATTAAACAGATACAGATGGTGGCTTGTGTTACATCAATATACAGAATAAAACACAAAGCATTAACATTTAGCTCAAACTGATTGAACACGTTAGCATAAACTCTTAATAAAATTTGGTAGGAAGTCCCCTGCAAACTGCAATTAAATGCACATGATTCAAGTAAACAGGAACAGACTACAGTCATTACTCCCTGTGGAGGAATGTGTAATATTCAGTTGTGGTTTGTGATGAAAGTGAACATGACATGATGTAGTTCAGCATCTGCACATGCTTCTACCCACATCTGTATGTTCAGAAACATTCTAGCAGTTGTTTGGACAATGAATAAATGAAATGATAAAAAATTCCACTTTATTAAAGCCGATAAACAGATTTTTTTTACCTTATTTTAGGACATTTATTTCCTTCCCTTATAAAACACACCATTTAGCTCCTTAGATTCAGAACATAAAGAACAGGATTTCTATCAGCCAGCGCTCTGCACATAAGTGCATCACACACCCAGCATGCTCTAGGCTTCTATTCAGTCAATATTTATTGATGTTTATTAAGCCATGTGTTATGTTCACTCTATGGACCCTTTGGCACTGTTCAGGTAAAACTGACCTGGGACGTTATTGTGGTATTAAAAGCCTTACAGAAATAAAAAAAATAAAAAAATACATAGAAGTCCTTTACACATATTGTCTTTATCTCAATTCCAAACAATATAGAGAACATCTGTGATTAATATTTTCAATTACTAGATCACATTTAACAATGAAAGTGGTATTGTTTGTTTTTGTTATTAAAAAGATATTTTTAATAAAAATCATGTGAGGTTTTAACCCAGGATAATGGTGCAGTTTCACAATGGTGTGACACAGTGGTCTCAGGTTCAAACCTGAGCTCAGGTTACTGCCTGGGTGATGTTTCACAGTTTCTCTCCATGTCTGTGTGAGGCCTCTCTGCTTTCTGCCCTCCTCCCAAAAACATGCTGGTTTGAAGACTGGCTAATTTTAACTGCCCCAGGGTGTGTGTTGCCCTTTAATGGACTGGGAGTTTTCCTGCTTTACAGCCCTGACCAGGATAAAGCCATTACTGAAATTTAGTTAAATTGGAAAAAATGAAATTTAAATTGAAATGAATTAAATTTCCTATAAGCATGCAATACATGCTCATTTTCAGTGGAGTAGCTTTTAGAAACTGTAGCTAGAGACCAAGGACCTCAAACAGGGTGTGGTAGATGTGTGGTTAAGGTGTTGGCCTACTGATCAGAAGGTTCTGAGTTTGAATCCCAGGTCCACTAAGCTGCCACTGCTGGTCCTATGACTAAGGCCCTTAACCCTCAGTTGTATAAAATGAGATAAGTTGTTTTGTTCTGGATAAGTAATGCTGAAATGTAATTGTAAACATCTGACTTAATGTTATCAAAAAGCATTAAGAGATGACCAAAGGCAAGTGATAGTAGACATTGAAAATCAGAGTAAGATGTTTTTTTTGGTTTGTTTTAAGGCAGATGGATTTTCTATTAGATTCAATTTTATCTGTGTAGCGATTTTAACAATGAACATTTTCAAAAAGCAGTTTCACAAAAGTATATTCATTCAGGATATTAATTTTTTATATTATAAATGAGTTTTTGCATCGTTAAATCTAACTGCATCCGGCTCCACACTGCAGTCACAGTAGCAACAGACTTATTACCCGAATAACTATACTAATGAAATATCTGAAACAGTGCATTCAGTGATTATGTCTCAAATCTTCCCGTAATGCATGTAGCAGACCAACAGTTCAACTTTAGCTAAAACTAATAAAAGTCAATATTAATTAATGAGTAAAACCACATGTGTGCCAAACATAGACATAGTTTGGGCATATGCTTGCTGTAAATTTGCCATGTGGTGCACAGCTGAGGCCAACGTTTTACTGGGGCTTTTAATGGTTCCATACGTTTGCTACAGCTTAAAAATAAAGTCCAAATGTGAAAAAAACTGACAGCTAGAAAAACTTTTTCATATAAGAAACAGATGGTGTTTGGGTAGCTATTTAACCTGTGTGAAAAACCAGTGTTAAAATAATTTACAGCTCAGATTATTAGATTATTAGATATTAGATCAGATTATTATACAGGATAACAGTTATTCATAACACTCACCTTCCATTCATACCACTATATTTCATCACTAACTGCATTCTTTTTATTTTGCCTGTTTATTTTTCCACTAGAAAGCTAATTCATTCACTACTCTACATTGCCCAGCTATTTCCACTTTATCTTATTTTATTTCACCATTTTTATTTTTATCTTATTCCATTTCATTTCACTGGATTGTGTTCTATTTTCATTTTTTCAAATCAACCCTAAACCTGACTCTTTTCTATTTAATTCTATTTTCATAAAACAGACAGTCGTAGAAAGCATTTCCCTGCATGTCGTGCCGTGTATGATTGTGTATGTGACCAGTGAAACTTGAATTTGATGTCCATTAATGTTAACTACGGTGGCCGAGAAGTGCACAACAAAATAACAAATCCAAAAACCAAAATAACAAATCCAAAAACACAACAATTCGGACAAACTGGAAAAGGTAGGCATAGCTTGTGAGTGGAATTCTTACCGCTGATTGGACGAGGCATCTGTCACTCAAGATATACAAGATAATTGTGTATCTAACTTTATTTCTTGCACGTGTATGGAGTTCTGCGTTCAATTTAAACATTTTTTTTCGACTTTAAATCTTAAACATCTTAATAAGAAAATGGAAGTCATTCAACACTACTTTTGAGGAATTACCGTGATTTTAGATATACTAATAGCATATCATGGCATAAAGATAAGTTTGCGATGTCTAAAAACACACCTAAAGGAAACAGGTATGTTTAGAAGACAAAACTATTCCAGATTAAATGATGTAAGGAGTGTATTAAGAGCAGAGCTGCATTCATATTCATATATATAAATCAGCTTTCTACTACCGCAGCCTGTACTTCCTGTATATCTTGAGTGACAGATGTCTCTTCAAATCGGCGGTAAGAATTCCGTTCGTGAACTATACCTACCTTTTCCGGTTTGTCTAAATTGTTGATGTGGTTTTGGATTTGGTTATTTTGTTTTGCACTTCTCGGCCACCGTGGTTAAGTGTACTGACCAGTGTACTTCTAGTGTTCTAGCTCAATCTGATTAGCTTTAATCTTCAGACTTAATCCAGTGCCTAGAAAACATTGCCAAATAAATCAGTAGCCATACTCATCCACTTAGATGTAATATTTAATTAATATAATGTAATAATTAACATATATCCATGAGGGAGAGTCGGACACAGTACACAGAGCTAAGGGAAAAGAGGCAGACGAAGAATAGCAGATGGAGACAGAAATGGGAGGATGAGACCAAACACAGGAAGGAAAAGAAAGAGACAGAGACACAGAGGGGTGGTGGGACAGGAGGAGGATACTTCAGGCTTGTAGATGAGTAGACAGATGCTGGAGAGCTGAATGTTTCATTCACACAGAGCAAGGTGAAAGCAAGCAGATAATTAAAGCTGAGTGCCAGCACCTGGAGACAGACAGACACACACACACACACACACATGCGCTGACAGCCACGAACCTACATTATTATTAGCATGGGAGATTTACTACCTACATTCCCCGACACTTTACCCATCCTCCACTGCTATGCAGATCATTATTCTTATCTTTGACGGAGCATTAACTATATGATAGCCAGTACGTGCTTCTGATATCCAGTACGATTCTTCAGTATGCTCGGTCAAATTGTCAATTTGTTTTCATAAGTGTCACAATATATTAATTCTTTAATGATGAGTCTTTGGCAGAGGGTGGCACTGATGATGAGGGTGAGAGAGAAAGAGAGAGAGAGAGAGAGAGAGAGAGATGGAGCTTCATCATCAGCATAATGGATAATTCCTGCTCATGAGACTGCACATGAACATCTGCTTTTTGTTTTAAAGAGAACAAAAAAGTTACCACAGCCCTCGAGTGCTCAAAGCTTCCGCAATGAACTGCAGCAGCACAGATGTATAGAGGTGCATTAGGGTAGATTTCTCAAAATCTATCAAGATCACTACTTTACCTGCTTAAAAAAACAGGAAAAAGTCTCTGGTTACAGAGTAAGAAGGAAATTTTTCTTTGGTTGGTTTTGAAGGTAGATGGATTTCCGGTCAATTTTATCTGTAGAGAGATTTTAACGAACATTTTCACAAAGCAGTTTATATACAAAAGTATATAAATACAGAATATTAATTTTTAAATGTTTTTTTTTTACCACATCACTTGAGTGCTCAAGGCTTCAGCAATGATCTGCAGAGTAGCAGCACAGATGATTAAAGGTGTATTAGGTAAGATTTCTCAAAATGTATCAAGGAGCTAAATATGATGAATTGCTTTTTTTTTTTTTACTCCTTCAGCCTGCCTCTCTATCATAAGTGGCTGTTAGCATATTAACTAGATTTAGCAATAGCAAGAGCTGTCATGACATCACTTTTAAAAGGACTATATACCACAATAAATGTGCACATGGTGATTTATGAGAATGGTGCATTTGCTGTAGTATTAGCACGTTCGCAGGGTGTGGAGTGAAGGGGTGTGAGGGGATATCTATAACATGGTAGACACAAACATGCATTCTGGACCATAACGCAGTACTTTTCTCCTGAGCTCACAGTTTAAACTAGCAGTTTGTCTGTAACTTCATATAATACCAGCTTATTCACATTGTAAATAAAAAATAATAACCTAAAACTATTATATATAATGTTTTGGGTTTTTTTTTTTTTTACCTCATGACAATGTCACCTATTTCCTGTGAAGCGTTAACATTACGCACATAATTAGATGATACGATATTAAAGATCAAACATCCAACAAAAGCTATGTCATTGATTAACCTCTACTCCTGTTACCATGAATATGTAATGCTGGAATCAACACACACACACACACACACACACAAACACACGGCACTCAGGTGAGGATCAAAGAACTAACAGCGGCAGTAAATCAGCAAGAACAGAAGCCGCTCTGATCTGACCTCACACTTGGACGAGGCTCAGCTTTAGGGATCAGCACCGGATCAAGGCACAGATCCTACAGATTTACCCTGACCACTGGTCAAGTGTTACACTGTTTTCACACCGATTAGTTCATCTGTCAAGTCTGATTCCAAGCAAAACTGATACTTTGGCTTGAGTTAGTTTGCTTTCACACTGCACATTATTAAATGAACTAAAAAGTAAACAAATATCGTTGGGGTTAAAGGGTTTGTGTGTGGTTTTGGCTGAGGCTAGTGTACAACTGAAAACATACTCAAAACTGCCTCGAAATACTGAAATGGACTGACAGCAGTGTTTATTTTCTTATTTTGTTTGTTGGCCCAAATATCAGTAACACATGACATTTTAATTTAGCAGCTCGTATCTACAAAAGAAGGCTTTCTGCATCCCATAATATGAAGAATGTTTGGCTCACTTCCTGCAGTTGGGTCGATTCAAAGTCGAACCGCTTTCTCACTGCAACTGAACCACATTAGGGTTCACTCGGGACAGAGAACACCTCGCTCAAACGATCATGGACCGGTTGTTTTGGTCAGAGTGTAATTGCTGTGGTCTCACCTGCCAAAAAACACCATCTGAAGGGAAAATCACAGCATGGTTCAGGATACAATAGTTCAAACAGACAAAAATGCCATCGCAAAACCTTTATTTGACAATCGAATGACTTCTCAAAGACGAATGAATAAGGAAAGAATATGAAAACAAATATTGGTTTCTTTGTAGTACTATTTGATTTCGTTTAGAACGTAGATGGAAAATGTCAAGGGTTTCTTCATCACTGACAGAAGAGAGAGAGAGAGAGAGAGAGAGAGAGAGAGAGACAGTTTGAAGCTGGCTACACAATAGACAACTTCATAGACATAGGGACAGTTTCAGGCGATTTTTTTACATTATAATCCTCCATACGAACGCACTAGATGATTTAAGAAGACTGGGAGGCCACACACTTGCAGTTTGTAATAACGATTTCACATTGGCAATTTCACAAGATTTCACAAAAATATCCAGCTGGTGATGCTTCCCAGTCTGCTTGCTCTCATTGGTTATTATGGGTCTTCTGTCGGAGCCTCACCAATCAGGAATTGCATGTATGAAACATGGGGAGGCTCTAGCTCGATCAGGAGCTATGAAATAATCGTATTGACACCACACACTTGAGGATTATTTAAACAATAATCAAATCGTCTAGTGTGTAGCCAGCCTGAGAGAGGGGGGGTCTGAAGAGAGAGAGAGAGAGAGAGAGAGAGAGAGAGAGAGAGAGAGAGAGAAAGAGAGAGAGATCAGTCACCCTGGCTCCGGATCTGGCCTAGCTAACCTCCATCCCTGCATAAATGATTCATAAGGCAGCAAGACTGGAGTTTCTAAGCTTACCACAGCAGACTGACCAGGAAATGCATGCCTATTGTCAGTGAGACTTTCTCTATAAACAGATCTCTCATTCAATGCAAAGCAAAAAAAAAAGAAGATAAATAGAGCAAGAAGAGGCCAAGCAACTAGTCACAGACTCAGATAAACATGCTGTCTAGAGAGACATGCCAGGACACAGAGCTGGTGTTTTTTTTGGATTGCAGCAGCCAGGTTTTTCACTGAAAAGCATTCACGCTGCAAGGGCAGAAATATGGAGGACATATACTTCCAGACCACAACTTGCTTTCCAACAAACTCACCTCATTTATTAGCATTAGCTACAATGTTAATCATGAGCACCTTTGACATTTGAGTCATACACAGCAGGCAAACTCAGGTTTTATGTCATGGTTAGTGCAAAATGAGCTCTTCCACAAAAAACAGAACCACACAAATGTGAGGTAAAACAATCTCCAAGTGTGTACCACAGATCATAACACTAGCATTATAATCACAGTTTTAATCGCTGATGAGACTTAAATTCGAAGATCCGTCAAGAATTTTAAGCGAAGTAATCTATAGAAGAATTCATTCACAGCTATCAGGATTAGGCAGCATTACCTGCGATTTTAGCATTTACGATGAGTAGCTAGCAATGTAGCGTACTGACAGTGTATATAAATTATTTCTAATTTATCACGTTTCAGTTCCTTCCATTAATCACTTTACAGATTTTGGATTAAAATTAAGGAGAGGTAAAAAAAAACTTAATGAATGCTTTATCACTTGCTAGTGTTAGCTACCTGTGTTTCTAGCTAGTGTTAGCTAGCTTTGTTTCTAGCTAACACTTGAGGTGGGAATGAGAACGTGTTTTGTTTGTTTGTTTAGTGTCAAATCTTGCTGGACACCAAGGAGGAATGAGGAGGAATAAAAAGCCAGAAAAACATGTTGGTTGGTTTGACAGTCTGTCAGATTAGCTTTGTTCAGAGAACTAGCCATGTCTATACAATGCAGCTGTGGTTTATTAACACTACTTGTGCAGATGTTTCAAGCTTTCAAGATGTTTCTTTTATTCCACTGCATATCATAAAGATTTTTTGATTCCACATGTCCTCTTCTCACTACTCTGTTGTTGTTGTTGTTGTTGTTGTTGGTGGTGGTGGTGGTGGTGAAGTAAAGTTACACTACAAAGCTTAATTCAGGCAGCAAACCTTGGAAGTGTAAAAAAAATAGATTAAGGACAATCCACTGGTAATTTGCATTGAACTACTAGATGAGGTTTAAATGACGGTCGTAACCATGGTTCATGAGTATATATTTGGTTTGGACACTGAGAGGTTGAGGTGAGAATGGGTGAATGAGTATACTTCCTGATCATTTTTAACTCTTTTTATGTGAGGCCAAAATTTCCACAATGGTGGATAATGGCTCATATGAACATAGACACTTAGTGCTTTAACAATTTGTAGTTTTTCATAAGTATTTTTAGCTAGCCTACTAGGAGCAACATATTCATAGAAAAGTTTCAAAAAAACAAAAACCTTTTTTTACACAAACATGTATATTTTCAGAGTAAATGGTGATATCAAACCCATTTCTGCTCTCTCAGATGCCCCGAGTGCTTGTCCAGAAGCAGCTAAAATTATTTTCGACCACTGTAATTCTGTGTAAGGTTATCCCTACAGAGGTAAAAATATCTCGCACTGAAAGCCAGCAGACTCATTTTATATCTGAGTTTATTCGGAGTGAAAATGTCTGATTAGTCGATTTCCATTCTACCAACAGACTGGAACACGAGCGTACTGGTAAAAAGGGATTAAAAAGGATTTTTTGAAGAAAAAAAAAATCAGCTTTGTATATATGCATATATCTATAGTGTCATTACATTATTTCCCTCTGCTTATCTATCTTTCTATCTGTCTATCTATCTCTACCCATCCATCCATCCATCCATCCGTCCATCCCTATACCCCCTCAGAAACTGTGACTGTATTCTTAATATGTTTTCACACATGTGAAAAATCAAGTTAAAGCCTTCACTAGTAAATAACAAAAATGATTGATATATTGGCCTGAGGCTTTGTTTTAAGGGACTTAAAGTTGGGAAGTGGTATAATCCAAGGACAGATATGAGCTATAAAGAATTAATGATCTTTCTTAAACTTGAGCAGTCATGAGGGTTAAACTGAACTTTAACCATAAAAGCCACCACTGCCAACATTTGAACTCAGACCATCTCAGAAAATGGCAATTTTCAGCATGAACTTTGAGGTTTTTTGGTTTAAAATGGGAGACATGTCAGAGCAGAGGCATTACAAATCTTTTCTTTTGGACAGGAACGAACAGCCAAAGCACGAGACAGCACGCAATTACAGAACACTGGTCTGTTCTCTGTTAGAAACGCAGGATATCTGGACTTACCGAAAGCAATTCTCACAAAGAGGCACCAAATAAAAAGCACATGAACCTAATCAGTGATTCATTCTTGTCTTCTTTTTAACAAGAAGTGCTTGTTTGTAGCATCCTGGACCAGCAGACGTGCAGCCACGTGGCTAACACTGACCTCTGTGTCTCACTGCAGCACCGAGAAAGAGAACATGCTAATTAACATGGCAAGACTGAAAACAGCGTCCAAGTGGCAGAAAGCCCACAGCAGCATGGGCTGAGGTACCCGGTATAACACATATGACCTCTACAAAGGTATTCTGGGCTTCTTAAAGCAGTATTTTAGATTTTTTTAATGTGTGAAATCCAGTTTCTCTTTATTATACATTACTTTTCCTCAGTTTCTCTTTCGCCAATGCTAATGTGTCATATAGCTCTAAATTCTGATGCATGTGATGTTACACTGTGGAAAAACATAAAAGACACATTCTCAGTAGGGACATAAGAAAAGAGTACAAGATCACATCCACTTATGTGATCAAGTAACGCACAATGTTACTCCAGACAGCGGGATGAAAATCCCATCACGTCTGAGACAAAGTCAAGCTTGGATCCGTCCACCCAAGCCTTCTCATCAGTCCTGCTAGATGAAGACTACTGGGGGCTCCACATATTGTTCTGAGCAGCAGGGAGGTAAACTCAAGCTGCGATGTGCAGAAAGAATCACTGAAGATACTATTAAAAATAATGGCCTCTACAACGGGGGCTCAGCAGTCTGTACTGGTTCTACAAAGCAAGGACGAGTCAGAAATGCCATCTAAACACGGTCATTTATTGTGGTAAAGATGTCCATCGATTTGTTGGAGAAAAGCTATTACTTTCCACGGTTATTTGCTCTGTAAAAGCCACAGCATGACTCTATTTGTCTCTAGACTCTGAGCACCCTGTTACCAGCAGCATTGTGTTCCCATCATGCATTGTTTGGCTCATTCTCGGCACTGCATTTTGGAGGCCATCTGTCCATAACAGAGGTATTTCTATCCTACCCTACACCCTATACTTTCCACAGTATAAGAGGGGATTTTTTGCTCAGTATAACCCCCCAACACACACAGACACACACACACAATTCTTCCCCTCCACCACCCGTATTCTAATTTCCTGGACACCAACTGTTGAGGTCAGCGAGAAGGCCAGGGCTTCAGTGCCTTGGCAGCATCACTCAATGATATTAGCTCAATTAAAGAGGCTAAACAGGTGAAGCAGACCCTCATCTTTCCAGTCACAGCTGCCAAATTGCTCAGCGCTTTTTGAAACACCATATTTGTAACAAGACTTAAAGTTGATCATGATCCTGCTGTGAGCTTAAATGGAGGCCACAAAGAAATGCATGAAAGCGCACAATCCTACAGAGCAGTCAGTAGAAATCTGCCATGATAGCTGTATATCTCCACACACGTTATATCCCATGGTCCTACATAGATATCTTAAAGATGAGCTCTTCCTAAAAACAGTTTATACCCATGACTCTCACCTGGAGACTGTAGATTCACACCCAGCTGCCACTGGTATCATAAAGACCGTGCTCCTACACTCATCCCAGCACCCTTTTCACAATTATTCTTTCAGCACACTTAGTACTGTTTTCTTTTTTTCTCTATAACTGTATGCTGTATGATTTACAATCACTAAGAAGAGGCTGGATTCCCTTTAGGAGTCTGGTTCCTCTCAAGGTACCTCCCTCGTGTCATCTCAGCAAAATATTCCTTGACATTGCCACATCTGGCTTTAACATTATTGGTTCTAAAAATCTAAATGCCTGTAAAGATGCTTTGTGATTATGTATATTGTAAAACGTGCTATACAAATAAAATGGACCTGAATCGAGGATAGTACACAAGTTCTGAAATTGAAAATACTCCTGAAACAAAACCCAGCATTTGGAGGTTAAATGAATAATCTCATTTCAAACTGGCTACAAATTTGATCTTACAACAATCTCATGGTAAAAGCGCATAAGAAAATGTTTAAAAACGTCTCAGGGAAACCTCAAGAGGATTCTGTTTATCTCTTCTGCAGACTGCTGTATTTACTGTAATGTAGAAGCAAAGACCTGCTTCCTGCAAGAGCTGTGATCTATTGCCCCTCCTCTCGTGTTGTGCTGCTCTGCAAAACCTGTGAACATTCAACATTTCAGCATTTTGCTCCATGGGGAAATAATGCTCACGTTTCCTGCCTCAAACTAAATTAGAGCTAAAATGGAAAAGCAGAGACCCTGAGGGAGGGAGGGATGAGGAAGAGAGGAGGGAGAGGAGGAGCGACAGAGAAACGTGCTGGTAATCAGCCGCTGGGGCTCTTAAGTTCACGCAGGAAAGTTTGCTCTGGAAAGAAACCGTGCCATGAACTGAGAGTGGGGTCACTTCTGTGCAGTCAAACCTAATTAATCTGTGTTTCAGGGAGTTAAAATAACAGCAAGGCTATTAAGATACAGAGCCTCAGGTTGAAAGAAGCACTTCTGTCAAGTTCAGAATGTGACAATACTTTTGGGGCCCCGTTTCATTAGAGTTTTCAGCATGCCCTCATCAACCTCCACTCAGCACTTGAAAGCACATGTCACTGATGCCACATAAGAGGCCACTCAGGGAGGTGCTGCTGTTTCTAGAGTAACTTTTTAGCTGATATTTTCAGGAAGTAAACTCCTGGCATAAAGCTTCCAGCTGTAGCCATTTTTCCAGTAGCCATGGGCTCGATCCAGTTTACATAAAAATAGTCAATAAAATGTATGACCATTGAAATGTCGCAGGTTTTACTGCTCATGATTGCACATATTACCAGCTCTATCTGCCATTTGTACTGATGTACTTTCAAAGATCAGATAACAATGCCTTCTGGCCAGTTTCTGCTCCTGAAGTGTTCCTTTATATCGATATGTTCTCTCATTACTGCCTTTACTCTATGAAGTTCTGGACTGGCTCTTAAAATAGTGACAGGTTTCCCCTGTGGGGAAAAGGCGTGGGCATGTTTCAACACTTCTGCAACACAGCCTTGGTTTTTAAATACTGCTCAGTTGATACCATGCAGTTTCCCAGCCGTATAACACCATGCTGAACGACTAACAAACGCTCAGATAATCATGTTAATAAGGCCTGGGAAGATAAGAGGGTATAAGAAAGTACAACAATGTAGGACAATGTGAGCTTTTAGTGTATATGCATTTTTACTAGATCCTATAGTAATAAATCATCAATGTACATTTGTGTTGTAGTCTTGATGTATATTTGCCTTGAGAGATAGATGTTGAGACATCACTGAGACACAGATTTGACTTGAGACATTCTTAAACATCGTTAAAGCTGATTCAAAATATTAATGTTTGGGGATTTGAATTTCTACGAATTCATATTAGTATTAACAGGGGAAGCGTGCCGGTGGAGGGAGTAGCATTACTACCTCATTCGATCCTGCGTTCCTGCATTCGAGTGAGTTACCTCCGAGTTTTCCAGTCTCTCCCTCACCTCCAAAAAATATGAGAGTAGAGGCATCGACTACACTTAATCACCGAAGACCGAAGACGAATGAACAAGTATTTGATAGTACCACATAACTGTGGATGCAATTACACAGGAAGTTCCTACCGTCATCTCCTTATGAGCATCTCACAAGGCCATAGCACAATGTAATTTAAGGAAAAAAAGTGGAACAGTAAAGTCTCACATTAAATGTGTCTACTTTGTCAATTAAAAGCTGAATTATTCTAAACAATTTCTAAGTTTTTTTTTTGTTCCATGGCTCTGTTTCTTCTCCTTGCTTCAGCATCACTCACAGTAACTGTTTGTTAGTATTACACTGTAATATACTACAATATAATTCTTAATCTGGACCGTTAAATAAAATAAACGACCCCAACTGTACAAAAATAACCTGTCATACATTATTAACCCGGCAAATCATACATGGTAGTGCGTTCTGGTTCTGTATTCGGGACAGTTAAATGTCAAGACTGCAGACGTGTGATAAAGCAACAACTTTTCAATCAGCTCCAGACAGAGACATCAAAGCAGCCGAGCGTGATTGTGAACTGAGAGAACTCTGTTCGATCCCTGCATTATTCTGTACGCTACGCTGTTGTGCTCTTCAAAGAAAAAGCAACGAAGACAGACAGGAAGAAAACAGAAACTGCTGGCAGCTACAAGCACTTACTTTAAACAGAGAGAGAGAGAGAGAGAGAGAGAGAGAGACAGAGAGAGAGACAGAGAGAGAGAGAGAGAGATAATATGACACGGTTTGTGAGGAGTAGGGAATGTAAGGTTTTCATTCTCCTTTCTTTTGTTGTCAGTGGTGTATGGAGGAGGCAGGAAGAGTTCACTAAGCACCGTGCCCAAAACCCACTCTCTGTGATACAGGAAACCAGGATGAAGTCATTCCACAAAAATGCCACAATCAGAAAGTCAAGGGCAGAGTGAGCCGAGCAAATATCTATCCCAAGGTATAACCAAATCACAGCACGGCTCTGTGTTTATCCAGCACTCTGCTCAGGTATGCAGGTATGTAGCTTGATGTTTAATGCAAACAGAAGTCTTCTCAGATGATGTTAGAGCAGAATGAAAACTGCAAAACGTTCATCTTAAGCTATGCATGAAGCACCGGCAAAGAGTCTGTAAAATGCATGAGGAAATGATTATTTAAGTGCATTTGTGCTTCAGTTGCACTTTAGTTTCGGAGAGAAATTCCTCAGAATGTCAAAGCAGAGGATGATGAAGAGGCATCTTCAGCCATGCAGAAAGAGAGAGAGAGAGAGAGAGAGAGAGAGAGAGAGAACTTCTTGGTTTTAGCCTGACCCAGTTCCAATGCAAATACAGAGTAATGCTGACACTAAGTATCTGTCTCCATGTCTGCCTGCAATAAAAGCCAGTCAAAACAGTAAAACCTCAGGACACATACACAAATACACTTTCAGCAATACAAAAGCCCAAACACACACACACACACACACACACAAAGTCGAGCGATTGAGGTTCCATTTTATTCCGTTTCATATACATACACCTACAAATGCACAGTGGCTTGCAGATAGTATGTTTAGCCTCACACCTCCAGGGTCGGGGTTCAAGTTCTGACTCCACCCTGAGTGCATGGAGTTTGCATGTTGCCCCTGAGATTCAGGGGTTTCCTCTGGATTCCTCTACCCAGTCCAAGGGCTTACGCTGTAGGCTGACTGATATATATATATATATATATATATATATATATATAAATTGCATTTAGTGTGTGTGTGTGTGTGTGTGTGTGTGTGTACTCTGAGTTCTCTGGGATAGACTCCAGGATCCATCGACCCTGTGTAGGATAAGCTCCATAGAAAATGGATGGATGGATAGATGAATGAATGGATGAATGAACACACCTCACCCCAGCATTAACCTTACTAACTTCACACATAATTTGAGTTGTATGAGAGTGTTCAGGTCACTGGGAGGTCAGTCTGCTCAACCACCATTACACCCAGTCCATCAGCTGGAAAACCAAACCTACAGCTCCACAGCTGCAGGCCTTCTTCTACACACACACACACACAGATCCTTTACTAAATCCTAAATCACCACTTGCACAGTTTCACAATCAACAAACCACTATGTCTCATGGCTCATGGCTCCTACACACACACACACACACATACACACACACACACACACACACAGATACACACACACATTTATCTTACAGTACTTGCAATAACATTCAACTGACATAATTATTAATGTAACTAATTAATCTATGCCTTAACTTCAGAAACCGAAAGAATTTTATTCTCCAGTCTTGTGGGGATCAGCCAAGATTTTGTCAGATTTTCCTATCCTTGTGAGGACATTTGGTCTCCACCAAGATAGAAATGTAAACCATACACACACACACACACACACACAGAAAATAAAAACTGAATCCAGTGGTATTTGCACATCTTGAGAAAATATAACCCAGACACACAGTCTGGTTTACTGTGTGGTACCTGACGGTAAAATGCCAGTTGAAATACACTTCAATCATCAATGTGGTGCAAAATGGCTCCATGCTACGTACCTGATGGATCTGCACTGGCACAAGGTCGAGAGTCTGAAATGACATAATCATGGCTGTTGCCGTTGCTAGGCAGTGCAAAGCTAAAGCTGTCAGGCAAAAACCACTTAACATCCAGAAAAACCCTCTATAACTACTTTTTGATTATGAAGACTTGCACATCCATTACACTGTCAATCACACAACCCTCACTGCTGCAAGCTTTAGAGCATTCGGAATTGTACAGCAAATGCTGCGTATGTACTTTTGCTCAAAAGTAACAAGCTTAGTTTCTCTATCATGCATGTACATCCACACCCACCCCCGCACACACACACACACACATCTCACTCCCAGCTGCCATAACCTTGAGTTTGATTTCTGTGTGATACTGTAATTCCTGCACAGCATTTCAATCGGAAGTGTCACTGACGTCATTCTGAGTAACAAAACATATAGCAATGTCCATCACCATTACAGCAGAGTGGATGTTCCCTGAAGAGCCAGGTGGGGTGTGAGTGGACTGTGAGTCAGACAGTGTAAGGGATGATATGACACACAACCGATCCATCAGCAGCATTCCTCCCAGTCAAAACACACAGCTGGGCCTCAGTGCGTAAACAGGAAGGTGATGCACAAGGAAATGACCTTTGGACCTCTGACAGGAATCACTACTGCTTACTTTTCTGTGCTACTCAAAACAGAAAAGACTAAGTTTAAAATTGTACGTTGCAGTAATGACCGAATTATTTCACAGACGATGATACCAGGAAATTATGAGAAAGTGCAAAATGTGAAAAGAAGAAAAGCAACGTGTGAAAACACACACCGGGGAAATGCTCATAAAATGACATTAATGAGAGGAGGAAGGAGATGGAGGAAGGAAAGCCGGGCATGGAAAAAATGTTATCTGAAAAGGCTGGGGTGTTTAATTAAAGTGATTAAAACAGCAGGACTCATTTGCTTTTGCTCTGCAGAACACGTTCACCCGCGAGTGTAATTGCTCCTCATTGACACATGGCACGGAACATTCTTTGCATGCTGAACACTGCATCAAACAAAAGAAACTAACCCAACACGACACGCACACACACACACACACACACACACAGAGCTAACTACT
>NC_080712.1:14255145-14312645 GCF_019097595.1 Hemibagrus wyckioides
AGCATGACAATGCCTCTGCAGGCTTGCCTTCTTCGCATAGTGCATCCTGGTACCATGTGTTCACCAGGTAAGAGAAGCAAATTAACCCGGCCATCCACGTGATTTAAAAGAAAACATGATTTTTCAGACCAGACCACCTTCTTCCATTGCTCCGTGGTCCAGTTCTGATGCTCATTGTTGGCACTTTCAGCAGTGCACAGGGGTCAGAATTTGCACCCTGACTGGTCTGCGGCTATGCAGCCCCATATGGAACAAACTGTGATGCACTGTGTATTCTGACACCTTTCTATCAGAACCACCATTAACTTCTTCAGCAATTTGAGCAACAGTAGCTCGTCCGTTGGACGGGCCAGCCTGTGTGGTCATAATGTTATGGCTGATCGATGTACCTGCAGCAATCAGGTACAAGTTAAAGCTACATGCATTAAAGGTCGACGCTTGTGCATTCATTGAAATAATAATGAAAATAAGAAGATTATGTTACATAATTTGTTGTCCAGCGAACCTGCAGTTATTTGTACTCTCACTATGTTTGAGGAAATGAAAGCAGAAAATTATCTGCGTGGGAAGCAAATTATTTTATTCACTAGAGGCATTAAAAACCTGTTCGATACATTAGCAAATTAATGAAATTTAGCTAAGCTCATCAACAAAGCAGCCAGTAATATTTTATTAATGGAGGACAACATCATGAATAAAAAAGGATTAATTCAGTAGCAGCACTATGTACAATTAAAGACAAATAATGGTACTCATTCATCCAGAAAAAAAACTCTAGACATGTTTTGCTTTTTTGCCTCAGTGTAAGAGAGAGCTGACTTGCTAACAGCTAACGATGAATCAGCTGTGCTTGAACCAACAAAAAAAAGCATATCCTGATTGATTTAAAATCTGTTTACATTTTAAATGAGACATTGTAATGTTTATCAGGGTAATCTGGCTACCCTGACAATATAATAGGTTAACCATTTCCAAGATTTAGTGCTTGACATAAAAAGAAGTGATGCTACTCTCTGCTGGACTTTACTGCTAATAGCTTTGCTAATTGTTTTACAACAATTTTAGGTCATTGCGTATAGAAGTTCAGAGCAGGGTTAGCAAAAATAATAATATTATTTAAGACCCCACAAACATGGACTAAACATATGTCACTACATTTTTTGAGGGAAAAGACAGAGCACTGTTGTTAGCTTAGCGAGCTAACATTGAGCTAAAGAGTGAGCCAGTATTCACCCAAACACCCCTAAGGGTGAAACTTTAACCCCACATGCCTTCTATATCTCTCACCGAGAAAAAGCAACACTTTTGTAATTACTCAGTGTAATGTGTTTTATCAGCTCCCAAGTTCTCGGCATTGTTACTACATGTTTTTGTGGAAGCGGTTCTTTAAGGCGGTCTATTCTTCAGACACACAAGTGGCACTAGCAAACACTTAATATTCAAGGTGCATGTGTTTCTGATTCTGTTACAGCACCATGACAATTTAAACACTTGAAGTAGTGCATCAGTGCAATGTCAATAGAGTTTGATTTCCTTAGTTTCCTCAGTTTAAGAACAAAATGCATTTTTTTTGTGTCCATGAGCTATTTTGAAGAAGGTGCTCTGATAATAAATAATCAAACAAACACCTGTAAAATATTCCCATAATACACACTTCGCCTACTTCATTAGAAGTAAAAGGTGAAAAAGGCAAACTTGTTGAAAACGCTTATGTGAGCATGTGTCCACTGTAGCCTCAGATTCATCTTCTTGGCTGTCATGAGTGGACCCTGATGTGGTCTTCTGCTGTTGCAGGCCATCTGCCCCAAGCTTTGACATGTTTTGCATTCTGCTTTACTGCTCATAATGATGCTTTTCTGCTCATAATGTTCATAAAGAGTGCTTATTTTGTGGTTATAATTGTCTTCTTGTCAGCTTGAACCGTTTTGACCATTTCTCCATCAGGAAGGCATTTCTGCCCACAGTTTAAACATATCAACAAAATACTTCCTCTGACATCATTTAGTCAATCTATTTGCATTACCTGTCATCATATCCAGTCTCTTTCTGCATAATAAAGGACTGTGTGTAGAATTTTTTACTGTTACTAATGAGAAAGCAACACAGAGCTCTGTGTCATATAATCTGTCATATAATTCTGATAGACAAATCTCCCCCGTTCAGTGGTTATGAGATGATTAACTGCATCAGTGTCTCTGTGAACATGTCATCATATCTACCATGACCTTTTTGTCCAAAAGGCTGTGCATTAGAAGCCGCACAAATCGCTTTTGTGATCAGTCTCATGACTATTGCATCATCCACAAAGATAATAAGATGGCTGCATTCATTCATTCCACATCAGTCATGGTTAAATACGACATCGGTTTCAAGCTCTAATAAACTGGTGGCATTAAAATTAGGCCTGTGGTGTATAAAAGCAGTCCGAATTACGTGTCACCTCCCAACAATTCGTGATGTACCAGAGCACCACATATAGGCCAGTCAAAAAACAGCACAGTTACACTGTCATGGAGATCTGAATACAGTTCAAGTGTGTGGTGGTCTGGGAAATTCGGCGAGACAAATAAAAGACAAATAAAATCAGACTTTCTATAAAAATCATGTTGGGTAAGGAGCTGTTTTAATAAACACAATAGTAACAGCAACCAGTCAGTCAGTATATATGTATAAAACCTTTCTAGCTAAGTGTGATTTCTTCATACACTGAAAGGCTTTTATCATGACTTAAGACATACGGGCATTCAATTTCATTCAATTCAGTTCAATTCAATTCAATTCTGTGACAAAATGTTACGAGCACGTGCAACCAAACAACCTATTTCAGTAAAACCATTCCCTGAGCTACACATAGTTCAAGGAATTAGATATAGTAGAAAATATGGCAAATTATGACAATTTCACCATTTGAAGGGCTTTCTCATGCCAGCACGCACATACACTACATCATCATGACTCAAGTGAAAGTTTACAACCAGTAAAGCATACAGTTTAGCACAAGCTATTATGAATGCGGCCAGTGTTGCTAATCTTAAAATGAAGAACAAATGCATTCTTTGACTCTCAGACAGTTTAAGCACATTCTGTGCCACTCCCCTGCTCCTCACTCAATGCCCTGTGGGTAAGATTCCAGTCAAGTCACAAACACGCGGTGTCTTAATCCAATTTATTTCTGTCAAACACATGCTAATCCCTGCAATCTCTGCACTGCTGCATGACAGACAAGACTTCTGGGATTTTTTAGCAGCAGTAGAAAGAGACACGAGGACTCTGACTTCTGATGTTGTGTGTTTCTGCCCTGCTGCAACATCACAATCTGACTTTCAGCATATGGAAAGGTGAAATTCGGTCACGCAGTAAGCAGAGACGGGGTGGTCTGCGGGTGAAGCGAGTCCCTGTGGGAAGACTGACAGCCCGACTAAAACCACCTAAAAGGTTACACTCTGTCATCTTATCTTCCGTTTTCCCCCTCGCCTTTTTAACCTTTAGAACTTTTGCTGATTTCTTAAAAATGCACAACCTGTTCTTAATGTCCTGGACTGTCGTATAAATCCTTTAATCGTGCCAGAGGAACTGCTCAAGTGGAAAAAATCCAAGCATCATAAACATGGGTTTTGATTAAAGTCAGCTGTGAGGAATGGGCCACTCTCCCCGTCTCTCTTTCTTTCTTTTTTCCCCGGTTTCTCCGCTTCTCAGACAGATCAAAGTGGAGTCTGCAGAGAGGAGGGAGGCAGCGCAGGATAGATAAGGTGTGAATGTATCAGATGTGAACTCAGTTGACTTTTCACTTTTTGAAACTCTGAAATGAAAGCTTCCTACAAACACAAAGACACATGCCTGATGCATATATTTGGTCCACATCAAGATTCAGCCCACTGCATACACACACACGCACACATGCTATGCATACACACACACACACACACACACACGCACATTTTGTTTCAGAAGGACGTACATGAAACACTTTTTCTTGATCACAGATGGAAAGAAGATGACAACAAAGGCTCAGTACTAAAGACCGGGACATGCAGCTGAGCAGACGTGGTTTATAATCACCCACTGAGTAAATACTTGATTTGTAGAGGTCCTGAGATCTAAACTGATCCTTGCTGTCTCTGTTTTCTATATGTGTGTTCCATTAAAATCAGTTCTAATGAAAAACATAGATCTACTGTTTTATTTTACAGCCACTATCTCAATAACACACATAATTAAAATTACTGACTGCCCTGGCAAATGCACAGTATATGCTTCCCAATTACAAACAAATGGTTCTACTGAAGGCCAAATACACAAACGCTGCTGTTCATCTAAATAAACAAAAATGCCTTCAGACGTTCTAAATCAATCCACACACAATGCCCAGTTTACATCAAGACAAAATTCTGGTATGAGAAAGCAAGCTTATTTCTCTGATTTAGATGTATGGTCATCCGTAGGCATGTATACACACACACACACACACACTCACACACATTTTTTTTTTTACTTTGCTAAAGCTACGTAATTACTGTTATGATACACATAAATATAACCCAATCCTTAGCCAAAAAAAAAATCAGTTGGTTATTATTTTTAAAAATTAAAATAATAAACGCTGCAAAAAAAAAAAATTGTTGTTACTATCCTTATATTTTGGCCCTCATCAACTTATATAATCATACCCACATACTGTACACACAAGATGTTTTTGCCATTTGATTGGACATTCAAATCTTGATTTATTTATTTATTTATTTATTTATTTGTTGTTTTCTTGTAAAACTAAAAAGTAAAAGCAGTTTTGTGGACCTTTTGTCTTGTTTTTCTAATGCACTGTGTCTTCAAGCTTAAATCATAAGTAGCTCTTATTTAGCTAGAATAAAAACTCATGGAGATTAAATCTACATGAATGATCTGCCCAAGAAGATAGCAAAAGACACAACAAAAAAACAAAGACACAACAATATACATATAAATATAAAATAAAAATACTTACATAGTAATATACAATTAAATATCGCAGAAACGACTTTACTCAAAGTTATATACAAGTACTATACATTCATTACCGAGGGGAGTTTTAAGTTTTAAGAAGCTCTGTGAGTTTGAAAGCAAGTCATATACAGTGCTTTAGGCTAAATCTTTTCGCTTCTTGTGAGAGGATATTTTGTGCTGTAGATCTAATGAAACCTGAAATATACAAATGAGATATAATATATAATTGCACCAACTTGCATTTTATGACACTTGCACTGCTTTTAAATGCTGTAGAAAATGTCCCGGATTATCCGAATGCATCTATTCCACGTATAAAAAACCCATTTTGTTTAAACAAAAGAATTCCTTTCATTCAGTGCATAGCTGAAAATGATAGATTCTTTCTATCTTTGCATTTTGCTATAAGAATACTCAGATAAACTATCCTTCTGTGGCTCCTTGCCCGTATTACTCATAATCAGCATAATGGCATTTGAGTGAAAGGTATGAAAGATAGGAGGTTGTACAGTCTTCCTCTGGGCTACACACAGCGCCAGCGGCTCCAGAGCATTGACAGATCACAGGCGTTTGTTTTGGAATAGGGTTTCAATGGCACCAGAGCACCTCATCAGCGTGGCACTAACACATGAGTGGAACTCATACAAGCATGTCAACTAGGCAAGGCAGGGCAGATCGCCAGCCATGATCTTTAAACACCTAATATGGTCCTCCAGTGACACTCAAAATCAAGTGTTCTACTCTGACATGGGCCAGATGGAGGTTGGGTGTCACAGCATGATGAAATGATGGAATATTCTGGAGATCAGCAGGAAAGTCCTTAACTTCCGTAAACAAAGAAAAAAATACTAAGCATCCTTAAGTTTACGTCTTCTGCATCTTTCATTACTTAATGTAGTTGTTGTTGTTTAACACTGTTCAGTCAAAATCATAGCCAGAGCTTCCCAAACCTTGTACAACTTTTTTTATTTTTTATTCTCAAGCCAAAATGTGCATTAATAATACTTATAGAGGTTTGAATTTTCCGGAATTTTCCACACTTACTTTCCCAATATACATCTTAATTACAATTGTCATTAGATGTACATTATATATAGGTCTTTATAAAGTTATTTAGAGGTCTACTTGTTTTTTTAGTTATTCAGGTTAAGATTAAACCCGTATAGTAGTGAATTTATAATACTAGATTGTCATTTCTACCACTCGAACAGCTTCAGAGTATATCTTTTGTTATGTATTAAGCAAAATAAACTACTCATTCAGATATTACTGTTTTACTTAATTGATTTTTGAATGAAGGGCCTGCGAGTTTCTTCATTTTGTTTATTCTTCTGTAACTAAAATGGAGGCCAACTGCGTGTTTGACTTTGGGGAAATTTTCTTGTACATTTCATGCATATATAAATGAATATGAACATTTAAAACATTTAAGATGTAGTTTATTTATTTATTTATTTTATTTTTTATTTTTTAATAGACCCCAATTTATAATTAAACATGTACTTTTATGCTCATTAATTTCCTAGCATGCTAGGGTGCACATTTTTTAATGAAATCCAGACAAATACGCACGGCGGTCAAACATAAACAGTAATTCAGCGGACAGATATCCACTCAGCTACTGTGACTGACACACAGTAGTACAATAGTTGAGTGGACATCTGTCCTTAACTATACAAGAGGTCACATGTAAAAACTGGGGCATCTTAAAAATTGTGTCTTGGACATTGGTCTGATTTTTAAAGGAATGTACAGCCACTAAGGACAGATTAATAACAGGTAGATTTCTCTTCAAGTTGTAGTCCACCCCTCCCACACACACACAAACATAACTAATGACTAATGAGTGTTACAGATATCCTGACATGAGGATCACTGTCACATGGTCTTGACAAATATATATATACATATATATATATAGGTTAATATATAATTATATGTATATATATGTGTATATATACATATATATATATATATATATATATATATATATATATATATATATATATATATCATTAATCTATATATAATTATATATTAACCTATATATATATATATATATATATATATATATATATATATATATATATATATATATATATATATAAGCTTGACCTCATTTGATTTGAATCATGAAGCAGAATAATTAAGTTTTCCTTTCAGGGATTGGCTTTCAGGATGAAGAATAAATGGGTTTCAGGGCTTCTGGGTACAGCATGGACTTCTGGTTATAACAGAAACGGTTCCAGATTCTATAATAATGATCTGAAAGCAATTTTCTTGAAAAGGTGTATAGATGAAAGCCCAGGCAGTGAGAAATGTCTGATCCAGGTGCTCCTAAACAATGACTTTCAGCCGCTGACACGACAGTCGCAAAACTACTTGTAGCGTGTGTGTGTGTGTGTGTGTGTGTTTATGGAAAGGTGGCAGAAAGCTTTCTGCATGCTCACCGTTCGTGCAGAAGATCGCGATGGCGAGAAAACTGTTCCTCCGGATAGAGAAAAGAGTCCATCTTCTCCTATTCCGAAAGCTTGTGGAGCTTTGGCTCGCTCTCCTGTACTGGGTTTCGATCCGCGCCGGTGTGTCCGGTGTGTCCGATATGTCCATGTCTCTTGCTGTTCCAAGCAACCCGAAGAACAGGTCAGCGTCAAACAGTGAGGAAGAAATCTAAAAGATCTCGGTTTACCAGGCTGGAAACCCTATACACCTTAAAGAGTGTTCACCTTTAGCAGAGCTCGCGGAACACAGCATGTGAGTTAGTGTACAGTCTCTTTAATGAACTCACTCGCGCGTGCACTGCTGGTCAACGTGTGTCCTTGGTGTCGGGGTTGGACTACAGTGACCTGATGAGTCCGTCCGGTGAGACCCTACAGCAGTCCCGCGTTATCGCTCATCTCTCATACCCCTGTCCCCTGCTCTCTCTCTCTCTCTCTCTCTCTCTCTCTCTCTCTCGCTCCACACAGCTTCCGGTTTCGGGCGCGAGCTGATGAATAACAAGGACAATGCTGCAGCCACCTGGCAGAAAGACTAAAAAGTACAGGTGAATCATTTATTTTATTTTTTTTTAATAATCCACATTACAATTTGTATTTCAGTTTAAGACACACGCACGCACGCACACGCACACACACACACACAAATCTAGGCTATTTATATGCGCAAAGAGTGACCCAACTTACTAAATCTACATAGATTTACAACAGTTTACGTATAGGTTTAATAAAGAAATTTCATTCTCGAGACACGGTCTAGAGAAAGGCTTTTATAATTCATCCATTTAGTTTCTGTAAGCACTTAATCCAGTGGAGCCGGAGAGCCTATGCCGGGAACAGTGGGTGTGAGCTGTGAATGCAGCCTGTATAGGATGGCATCATGGCATCTCACACACACACACACACACACACACACACACATTCAAATATTCATTCACACCTAGGGGCAATCCAAAAAAGCTACTTGTTATTGGGACATGGAAAGGAAACTAGAAAACCAGGAGGAAACCCATATGCAACTCTTAATGCTTCAGCATGCCAAGACATTTTGGACTATTTTATGCTCTGAGCTTTGTGGGAACAGTTTGGGGATGACCCCTTCCTGTTACAACATGACTGCACACCAGTGCATAAAGCAAGGTCCAAAAAGACATGGATGAGCAATTTTGGTGTTGAGGAACTTGACTAGCCTGCACAGAGTCCTGACCTCAACCTGATAGAACACCTTTGGGGTGAATTAGAGCGGAGACTGCAAGCCATTCCAAAACTGGGACATCTGTCTTTACATGCACATGAATGTAATATGGAGCTGTTGCAGCTACAACTCTTCTGGGAAGGCTTTCCACAAGGTGTAGGAGTGTGTGGCTCACAGTCTCCGCTCTAATTCATCCCAAAGATGTTCTATGAGGTTGAGGTCAGGACTCTGTAAAATTCCTCCACACCAAACTCGCTCATCCATGTCTTTATGGACCTTGCTTTGTGCACTGGTGTGCAGTCATGTTGGATCAGGAAGGGATCATCCCCAAACTGTTCCTACAAAGTTGGGAGCATAAAATCGTCCAAAATATCTTGGTATGCTGAAGCATTAAGAGTTCCTTTCACTGGAACTAAGGGGCCAAGCCCAACCCCTGAAAAATAACACCTGAATTCAATGATTTGGAGGGGTGTCCTGAAAACATTTTTTGCCAATATAGTGTATAAAGAAACTCCACACTGACATTAAACCAAGATCAGGATCTAACCAGGGACCATGGAGCCGAGCTACACCACTGTGCCACCCTGCAGAAAGGCTTGTGTATAATTAATACAGTTGGTTGAATCAGTTGACCTTATTAAAGCAGGCTATATAAAATGCACCAGGATAAAGAATAGTCTCAGAATAAGGAAACTCATTCCAGCGAAGGTCATTTCATCTGGAAATATTTACTTAGCAAGAATATAGTACTTCAAGCAAAGCTTTTGGCTGCTTTCTGTCAGAACAATTGAAATTCATGTCTTCTGAGTCTAGGAAGTAGGTTATAATTTTTTTTTTGCCACACTGCTGCTTTATTCGCACCATCAGCAGATCTGTCACAGGAGCTGCACTACTAAAACTCTCTAAGAGCAGGAGCGCTTTATGATCATATCTCTGCTGTCACTCTGAGGCGAAGAGCACCGAGACGTCCTTTAAAATCTTCATCGAAAAATGAACGTGGTAAAGAATGTGTGCTAATGAAGTCACCTGCCTTGGCAAGCTTTAGTTTCTTTTTATCTGCCTAAGAGTGTATAAAAGAGAGAAAACTCGACAGGCAGAGTCAGAAAGAGAGCTGTGGTTACTGTGAAGATTAAAATTTTCTAAATGACTGGCAGAGAGTTCATAGTTTTACAATAAAAGCTGAAAATAAAAATTCAGGTAATTCTATGATCTGCTATATTGCTGATCTTGTATCTCTACCACAGTGCTGTTGAATTCTCAATTCTGATTGGTCAGAAATTATTGATTAATGCTTTGACAGTAGGTCAGTCTGCAATGTTTATATTAATGAGCTCTTTTTGATATGCTAGCTTTTCTGTAGCAACATCTTTCATACACAGGATCTTGTAAGGTGGACATGCCACATAAACATATTAAAATTCATGAAATGGTGACGTTTCCTGTGAGGAGATGCTTAGCATTTTCAGAGAGTCTCCAGTGTCATCGTTTTGTATGATAGGATGTGCTCCACCTCACCATGTTGATTATTTTCACATCACTGCACACCCTGTTGGTGGTTTACCCCTTACTCAACATTAATACATAATAAACAGTGTATAAATAGAAAAGAAAACAATAATGCTGTAGAAGGTTGACCAATTTATTTATCACATCTCTTGCATCACAAAAATATAAGGGTATAAATCATCCAAGATGACAGTTATACCCAACAGCAGGGCTTCTATGGCTATCGTACCCAACACCTGTAGAGTTCAAAAGGAAAGCATTTTACAGAGAAGCCATTCAGCTGAAGTCATGCAGAGCCCTCTTTAAAAATCCATATTGACATTTTTCCCTATCACCCTTCCCACTACCTGTAAAACATTCCTATAAAACATTCAAACACACTGCCTTGTGTAACATCCTTCTCACATCATCCACCTCACACACCACGAGGAATTAAAATTGCTAAAGTACTTTGGTTCCTTATGCCAAAAAAAAAAAAATATGCCAAATGTGGCATAAACAAATCTGCGATATTACACAAAACACAACTCAAAGGAAATATCAATATTTAAAATGATTGACGATCAAATATCTTTCTACGAAATATTAAAACTTTTACAGCATGCAGGGTTTCATATTTATCCCATACACACCTTATAAATTTGGCATTACCTGAGAAACTCCTGTACCACTCACACTCATCAAACCGTATTTAATTGGCACATCATAATGCACTGGTTTTCCAGTTAGCCCAGTTTACACCAGAGCAAAAAATGTTACACAGCCAGTTTCAGTAACACAACTCAGTAGAAGGAAAAAAAAAAAAAAAAGAAGATCCAATCCTGTGCAATGATTTTCTTTAAAACAGAATAGATTAGAACAAAAAAATACATTCCACCATCTTGATAATGCTTACAGTAAAACCCAACAGTAACAGGAATATTAACTTTAAGAGACTAAATTTCACTTTAAAAAATCTGTATACAGTAACAAAGCCCATAACCTTAACCTTTAAAAATATAGCTAGCGTTTAAATGACATGTAGTGCCTCATTACATACATCACTGTTGGTCCAAGGTTTGTTTTTTGTCCTTTTGCTCAAACTTTTCTAATAGTTAACCTACAGTAACAATGCACTTCACAGTAACTAAGTTTTCGTTTAAATATTTTAGGATATTTTCTCTCTATAGCTATCTAACACCTCATTCCCAGGTCTATAAGCTATACAGCATTTATCAGAGCTTTATCTTCTCCGCAGGATATGGAAGTGTAGATAGAGTAACAGTCCAGGACCAACGTGATACAATGATGATGATACAAATTTGGCTTTTCTCATTTCAGCCATTCATCCCACAAAAGACCAGAAAAAAAGCGAAAGCAAACATTATTTACAAAGACTTTTTTTTTTTTTTTTTACATAAAACAAGTACCCCCCCCCAAAAAAAAACAAAAATTCCACTTCTATTTTATACAACTATAAAACGCATTAATAAAAGTCTGCTATTTGACTCAAATCATATTATCTATGGAAGAATGCTTTACTGGACCTTGCTATCTGAGAATAATACACCATGGCACCATCTAGGATGCGTTTCCGGGCTGAGAAAGTAGTTAAGACACATTAGACCGAGACACATATAACCTGTAACACAGCTGTTAGGGTAACAATGAGAAAGTGTGGTAACAGAAAGTAAGACCAAAAAAAAAAAAAAAAAAAAAAAAAAAAACCTGTAACAAGAGGGCAATCCTTCATAGAGCAATCTATCTGAATCTATATGACTGATCTATCGCAGGGGTCGGTCTGTAGAAATGAAAGCTGAGGCGTGACTTTTATTAAAAGTGGAGGATCTGAGTCTGGCATGGTGTGGTAAAGTCATAGCTGGAGCTGTGGAGGCATTCTCTCAATTCCCACTGTACAGATCCAAATAACTGGAGCTCAAGCCACGGCTCTGTTTCAGCCTATTTATCCCAGGGTTCCGAGAAACCTAAGGAGAAATATAGCAACATGGAAAGGAAGGAGCAAACAAAAAGAAAAGGAAAAAGAGATGAAAAGATAATAGGAACCAAAAATAGGAAACAATGTCAGTTATATGTATTGCTTCAGGATTGCATCATTAAACTCGTTATTTTTTTATTCAGTTTTTGTTTCATCTCAGGCTCTGTATTATGTTTGTAGAACCCAAAGGGCCTATTAACATTGCAGACTGAAGCTGGCAGTGTAAAGTGAGAAGTGTGGTCAGATCATACAGCTACAGTAAGAGTGCTGGGGAAAAGCTCTACAGTGCTCCGTGTTTACCTGGAAGGGATCGTCATTCGTCCTGTTCAGGTAGTTGAGAGACGAAGCGCGCTTCATACTGTTAGGGAAAAGAAGGGATTAGGATGAAAATATGATTAGTTTCCCCCTTTTCATTTATTTTATTGGTTGGTATAACTTTTTATTTATTTATTTTTTCTTTTCTCTTTTTACTCTCTTTCTTTGCACATATAACCTAGACTCCCAGCTCCAGTTGTTTTTTCCCCTCTTTTTCAATGTATTTATTTATTTTTTTTCTCTTTTCTCTTCAATTATGCTTGGTGTTTAGCCTCTTTTAGACACAAGGCTGGCTTGGAGTTGGGGTTGGGTAGGGTGGGGGTATAGGGGTGTGTGTTAGGGGTTTATAAATAAGATAATACAAGTGTGCCTTGAAAAACACACCACACATTTACCTTGTATGTCATGTCTCTGTTTAAAAATAAATAAAAAATATTGTTGAAAGAAAATAAAACAATTTCATTTCTTAGAGTAATTATTTGATATTTGACAATATCACTGGATCTGATGCTTCTTTAGGAAAACGATTTAATATTAGACCTTAGCACTGAGTCGGTCACAATACAACATGAATCGATTTAATGGCCGCTGATCAGATTTGTTTAGAATCCGAGTCAGACCTACTGTTAATTCCTGACTGATAATGTCGATGATAATGATGATAATGATGTAATGTAAAGAAGTACAGTAATAGCATTACAGGTGAATCCTCCTGTTAGACAATGCTGATTAAAGTAAAAGTTCATTTAAAACAGAAAAAAACAACAGGACAGAAACGCATTGTTTTATTGATGTAAATGAATTACCTGACTTATGGCAAGGGCAGCTTTTCTGTGTCTGTCTGTTTTATAATAGTTTTATGCCCAGGGTGATTTACTGAAAGGTTGTAAGGTCTTAAATATCACAACAAGCCATGTAAAGTTTTCTTCTTGTTTTGTCAAGAATCCTTTAGCCAAATCAATTTGTAAATTAAAGATCTAAATCTGGATAAATTGACCTCTCTGAGATGGAAGAATTTGTGGTTACGTGTGAAATTTTCTGGATCTAATCATGGAAACAATAATTCAGGAAAGTAACCAGAAAGTATTGGAAAGTTGGATATAAACCTTCATAAGAACAGCTTTAGTAAGACTTTCTCTCATGCCTGTCTCATGTTAAAACTACTGCTAAAGTATAATGCTGGAATAACGATGTAGACGGGTTTCATCGTCTGCCATTAGACTTCTAAATGATTTTCAAGTAAGTGTGCCTTCTGTTCCATCCTCAGTGAAAGGAAGATTCTGTGTCAGTGCTGAATACACCACAGGTGCAGAGTTCATGTTACATTTAATTCACTGACATGAACACACACTTCACATTTGGGCTCAGTTTGTGTACAGTGTACTTACTTGGAGGTGGAGCGTGGCTCTGGAGGTCCGTTTCCTTGCAGTTTCTTCACCAGCAATTCACTGCTTCTACGCAGCACGTCTCTGATCCTCCCCAGAGAGCCGCCCCTCTGCAGAGCCCCACTACCATCCTTCAAACACACACCAGCACTCGTTTACTACATTTATACACACACACATATCTGCAAAGCCCCAATACTATCCTTTAAATAGCCACCATCACTCGTTTACTACATTTATACACACACACATATCTGCAAAGCCCCAATACTATCCTTTAAATAGCCACCATCACTCGTTTACTACATTTATACACACACACATATCTGCAAAGCCCCAATACTATCCTTTAAATAGCCACCATCACTCATTTACTACATTTATACACACACACATATCTGCAAAGCCCCAATACTATCTTTTAAATAGCCACCATCACTCGTTTACTACATTTATACACACACACATATCTGCAAAGCCCCAATACTATCTTTTAAATAGCCACCATCACTCGTTTACTACATTTATACACACACACATATCTGCAAAGCCCCAATACTATCCTTTAAATAGCCACTATCACTCGTTTACTACATTTATACACACACACATATCTGCAAAGCCCCAATACTATCCTTTAAATAGCCACCATCACTCATTTACGACATTTATACACACACACATATCTGCAAAGCCCCAATACTATCCTTTAAATAGCCACCATCACTCGTTTACTACATTTATACACACACACATATCTGCAAAGCCCCAATACTATCCTTTAAATAGCCACTATCACTCGTTTACTACATTTATACACACACACATATCTGCAAAGCCCCAATACTATCCTTTAAATAGCCAATATCACTCGTTTACTACATTTATACACACACACACACACACCTGCAAAGCCCCAATACTATCCTTTAAATAGCCAATATCACTCGTTTACTACATTTATACACACACACATCTGCAAAGCCCCAATACTATCCTTTAAATAGCCACCATCACTCGTTTACTACATTTATACACACACACATATCTGCAAAGCCCCAATACTATCCTTTAAATAGCCACTATCACTCATTTACTACATTTATACACACACACATATCTGCAAAGCCCCAATACTATCCTTTAAATAGCCACTATCACTCGTTTACTACATTTATACACACACACATATCTGCAAAGCCCCAATACTATCCTTTAAATAGCCACTATCACTCGTTTACTACATTTATACACACACATATCTGCAAAGCCCCAATACTATCCTTTAAATAGCCAATATCACTCGTTTACTACATTTATACACACACACACCTGCAAAACTCCAATACTGTCCTTTAAACACACACTAGCACTTCTTTACTAGATTTGCAGTACACACATGTAAAACACAACCCAGCAGAGACTGACTGTGACCCTTCAAACACACATTCAGCACATAGTTACTACATCTATATACAGACATACCACTGCAATCGCTCAAACACACACTCAGCACTCATTTATTACATTTATACATATACACTCACCAGTGACTTTAATATGAATATCTGTACACCCCGCTCAACACTCATGCATGTAATTATCCAATCAGCCAATCACATGGCAGCAGCACAAGGCATTAATTCAGATACAGGTCAAGAGTTTCAGTGAATGTTCAAAACACCAGAGTGAGGGGGATCTCAAACATTGACCAAGAAATGGATATTGATGCTGAGACTCCTGGGATTTTCAAACATCCGGTGAGCGGCAGTTCTGAGGGAGGAAATGCCTTATTGATGAGAGAGGTCAGAGGAAATAGCCTGAGCTGACATGCCTATGGTTACTCTTTACCAACCACCATGGGGTGAGCGGAAAAGCATCTCAGAACACATAAGTCTTGATTTTAAGATGTGTTAGAAAGAGAGATTTTCAGGATGCTTGTCAAAGTGCATATCTTATACACCTTGAATGTACATACTGTGGAATCAATGGTATGAAGAACCAGAGTGAACAATTGAGCAGGGAGGGGAGGTCAGGGGGTCCTATTTAGCAATAGTATGGTTCTCTCTGAGCCAGTTGTAAACTATATAGCTCACAACTCCATCCGTTTTATCTTTTTTGAATTAACATGCATGTTTACAGTGTTGAAAAGCACACACAGACACACACACAGACCTTTCAGACTACAGCTTTTTAACAATGCCCAGGGTTCTTCCTGCTCATTAAGCTATTAAAATACCCTTATTCATTCCAACCGCCTGATCATTTGTCCCATTTCCTGTGTTTAATGTTTACTGAAATCACCTCCAGCACAGAAGACTGCTGACTCATCCTTATAATAACGGTCTGACCACGACACTTAAATTACATACTGTACATGACCAAAGCCTATTTTTACTATGTGGTCTGGCACTTGACAGAATTCAACTTTCGCTCTTGGACTTTATAAGTACAGTTTTAACTGTCTCATACACAAACACTCTGCCTGAACACACCAAAACTGCTAAACACAGGTTATGGTGGCATGATATGGAAAAAAAAAATAGCACAAGCTCAAATATATACTGTTTTTATCTGTCGGTTAAGGATTGGTCTGCATTTGTGTGGCCTTAGATATCTGCTTTTTTTTAAAAGACATCGATGACAAGATTTGCTAAACACCTAAAGAAATGTTGACCATTTAGATCAGTATTTAACAGATGTTAATCTTTATAAAGATCTTATTTAAACATATGTTTTAAACACTGATTAATTACTTTTGTCTGACCAACAATCTAAAATAAATAAATTTAAAAAATTGTTATTTGACGGCCAATGCTCAGTTAATTTTGTGTTCAGTTGTACTGTGGGGCAGAGAACTCACCATGTCCACTTAGCTTCAATAGAGTTATTATTGCACCTAGTGGTCAAAAATGGATACTACAACAAGTGCTAATTGAGATCCTCTGGAGCAGGAAGAGTTTCTGCGGTATGCTACACTATATCGCTAATAGTTTTGGGACACCCCTCCAAATCATTGAATTCAGGGGTTGGGCTTGGCCACTTAGTTCCAGTGAAAGGAACTCTTAATGCTTCAGCATACCAAGACATTTTGGACAATTTCATGCTCCCAACTTTGTGGGAACAGTTTGGGGATGATCCCTTCCTGTTCCAACATGACTGCAGACCAGTGCACAAAGCAAGGTCCATAAAGACATGGATGAGGGAGTTTGGTGTGGAGGAACTTCACAGAGTCCTGACCTCAACCTGATAGAACACCTTTTGGGATGAATTAGAGTGGAGACTGTGAGCCAGACCATCCCGTCCAACATCAGTGCCTGACCTCACAAATGCGCTTCAAGAGGAATGGTCAAAAATTCCCATAAACACACTCCTAATCCTTGTGGAAAGCCTTGCCAGAAGAGTTGAAGCTGTTGTAGCTGCAAAGGGCGGGCCAACTCCATATTGCATTCTTGTGCATGTAAAGGCAGACGTCCCAAAACTTTTGGCAAAAGAGAGTATGTTCAAACATCCAGAGATTTTATCGCTACTAAGTCACTAGCAGGCATTCCTACTACTGGTTGCCATAGAAATAACCTTTATCAGTGAGTGATGGAGTGAAATTTCTTAGTGCTAAAATTAAACCTGTTTTTAGTGCATTAGCATACTTAAACTCTGTGCTATTATTTAACTCTCGTTTTACGCTCTCTGACGGCAAGACAGTTTCACAAGCACTTCACTACATGTCTTACTGATGGTTATGTATGTGACAAATAAATATGCATTTTTTTTATTTGGAAATTAATCATTCTAGAAGGAGAATGTTTCTATATAATTTTCAGCTGTGTGCATCATATCATACATGATGAAGGAGAAGCAGTGTTCTTCACTCTCATTGGTAGTCACTCCGTATTTGCATAAAGTTAAACTTTTCTCAGCTTTGACACATCACTGGACAAAGGTGACATTTGGGCACTGTCTCTCATGTCACCAGCTCTCACTGAAAATGAATGGCTTCTGGTCACTTTGTAGCTGTGTGTGAACGCGGCATTATACAGACTACACAGTTATTAAGTGTTGCCAGATTGGGCTAGTTTAAAAAAATACTCATTGACCACCAAGATTAGTTTATAGCAAATACTCAAAAGTGAATTAATAAAATTTTGAAGAAAGTGTCTATGGGTCTGTGATGCACAGAATAATTGCTGTTGTCTGATATATTCAGTGAAATAATTGAGTAAGGTCAGTAGTTCAGAATGCATGAGAGAGAAGTATTTTACAAGCCAAACAATTTCCCTCTAGGATTAATAAAGTTCTATTGAATCTGGAAGAAGGTCTGAGATAAAGATACAAAAAATGAAGTTAAACAATGGTATATCTAAAACAGTTCAAAAAAGCTGCTAGAAGGTACACTGAGTGATTGTGTGCATTTTTGTAATTCACTAGATAGTATCATATAGTGTAAATCAAGTGTCATTGCCTATGTTGTTATACATGTTGCCCTTTCTCAAAGTCTGTGGTTATAAGCCACTACTGTCTTAGACCTTACAGAATGTATGGCTAGATTATTCATTAGTGCATCACAGCATCAGCCATATCAATATTGCATGCAATAATGTGCCTGGGTCCATTTAAGCAATCACAATCTTACAGACATGCTTCTTCATTTTGTTGTGCTTCTGTAACATGCCATATTGTAATATTTACTAAGTTGATTCCATATTAGTAAATTAAAACATAAACAATTGACATTGACACAAATAAGCTTTACAGGAACATACACTGATCAAGCATAACATTATGAGCACTGACAGGTGAAGTGAATAACACTGATTATCTCCTCATCATGGCACCTGTTAGTGGGTGGGATATATTAGGCAGCAAGTGAACATTTTGTGCTCAAAGTTGATGTGTTAGAAGCAGGAAAAATGGGCAAACGTATGGATGTGAGCGAGTTTGACAAGGGCCAAATTGTGATGGCTAGACGACTGGATCAGAGCATCTCCAAAACTGCAGCTCTTGTGGGGTGTTCCTGGTCTGCAGTGGTCAGTATCTTTCAAAAGTGGTCCAAGGAAGGAACAGTGGTGAACCGGCAACAGGGTCATGGGCGGCAAAGGCTCACTGATGCACATGGAGAGAGAAGGCTGGCCCGTGTGATCCGATCTAACAGATGAGCTACTGTTGCTCAGATTGCTGAAGAAGTTAATGCTGGTTCTGATAGAAAGTTGTCATAATACACAATGCATGATGGGTCAGGGCTGTTTTGGCAGCAAAAGGGAACCAACACAATATTAGGAAGGTGGTCATAATGTTATGCCTGGTTGGGGTTTAAACTCAGGATGTCATTTAATAAATAAATGTTTAATTTTAATGTAGCCCTAATGAGCAAATCAGATGTGACTGTGGCAAAGAAAATCTCCCTGAGATGATATTAAGTGGTTAAACAGAAGCGTTTAACCACTTAGCGTTAGTGTGATCATAAATCATTTCTCTTCTATAACTGTACTAAATGATTATGTGCAACTGCATAACCAAGAGATTCATTCTAGTTATAACAAAGACTGCCTTGTTGAACTTATCAGCCGTTTACTGATAGAGACCTGAGTGCAAAACTGTTTGTTGCAGGTTCTGTAACCTTCTACAAGTCTTTTGAATTGTTTGCCTTTTGAATGATTTCCTCAATAAGTTTAACATCTTCCTGTCAGGAGCTGTTAAATCACTGGGGCTGCAGACATGTCTGAACAATACAATGATCAACAGAGTTCAGATTGGAAGTTCACTACTTAGAGAGACCAGCAGGGGGCGTATTGAGAACAATATTGTCTCCAAGGACAGCTTGCCCTCTTAATTCCATCTACTATCAGTGGAAACACATTTCAGCCTTTTACAAAGAGATGAAAAGATAGTGAAAATTATTCATTTTATTTCCATTAGGGTTTAAAAGGGTTCCCTTAAAAGTGAATTAAATGGAGTATTCCAGACCTCATTGCTCCATTAATTAGCTGTTAAATAACACTATGATGTTTTTCCCCTTAAAAAATGAATATATACCACTCTTTCATGAGTAACCAGTGCCAAACCTTCGCAAATGAAAACCTTTATTGGAGATTCAACAACCGTCACAATGCAGACAGATGATTATATATATATATATGCAGCTCTAATCTCTACGATAAGGGTCTACAGGTCAGTACTACTGCTCTAGAAAACCAAAGTTACATAGTATACATTTATATATTTCTCAATAAATAATCCACATTCCACTAAACACAATAATGTTGCCTATCAGAATAACATGATAAAGGTCTGCTCACGTTTACACCCTTCACCGTCGGGTGAGAGTGAAATGACGCACGTTAACGTTAACCGCGAGAAGAGATGGGAATGGCGTAATCGACAGATGAAATGATCTAAAAGTGTGTAGTGTTCAATTAATTACACGAGTGTACTACTGACAAAACATTCAGTTCACAAGCCGAACCGTAGTGTAGACGGAATCCTCTACTTTTATTCAAGAAGCTCGAGGACAGATTGTAGTCTGGAGTAAGACAGCATACTTGTTCACGTGCACGACTTTCTCGTTGCGTTAAAACCTAAGGTACATTTAAAAGCATTCGATGAATTCCGAGAGCCTCACATCTTCTGGATCAGAGTGCAGATGTGTGTGAACATGAGAATGATCTCAAATCAGCATTCCCTTATTGAATCAAGTGTGTTGAGAACCTTAATATATCGAGACGTTTATCGTTTCATGATCAGATACGAGTACACGAGACACAAATGCAGTCCAACAATAATGTGACCTTTGTGTCAGTGTGGTATATATGCTGTTTTTCCCCCCCAACACACAGTCTTTCTCAGTCCCTTTGTTTTGTTACTCTGGTTAACCTTATAGTTAAATACTAACCATAACCAGGATCAGCCAAGAGCTGGCTTGAGGAGGAGGCTGGAGTGGCCCTGCTTGTGGCGCTGCTGGAGTGTGTATTTATTATTATGTCTCTTATTTTTAAATCCCTAGATGCTGGAAAAACATTAGAGCACTGTCCAGCAGAGCAGGAAACTGAGAACACGTCCTAGAGCCATTGCGTTATCATGTTTCAAAATCCGAAGCCACAGCAAGCATTTACAAGCGCTGTAAACATAATGTGGAATAAAAATTAATACTTAAGTAAAGTAACAATATTAATCAGATCCTAAAAAGGAGAGAGGAGTCTAATGTCCATGCCACTTCACCTTACCACTAACAATGTTTACAGACACCACTGTCCTCGTCTCCTTCTTCAACTTTCGATAGTTAAAATTAGGAAGCCAAAATAAAAATTAAAAAAAAAAAGAAAAGAAAAAAAGAAAAATCAGGAATTAAAAGGAAAAATCAAAATCACGGATTAAAAAAATAAAATAAAATAACTGGCACAAAGGTTACCAAAGATAACTCAAACAAGGCCAATCAAATACGAGATTCCAAACAAAGACCAAAGAAAACAAAAAAACTCCTCACTGCACATTTTAAAACAAATTCCAGATGCAATACTGTGAACTCAGTAAAGTGGACTAATCAGCAAAAAAAAAAAAAGAAGACATGCTTCTTCATTTATCCGAGTTGGAAAGATCACTTTATACAGCTAATACTGAAGAAGAGAAGAAGAGAGAGTGACAAAGGAAAAGCAGACACAGAGGGAAAAGGGTCTACAATTATCAGGGCAGGGGCACAGAAGAGAAAGAGGAAGAAAAGGATAATCAAGCAATTAGAGCAAAAAAGCGACCATCCCAAATTTTTCTGAGTGTACAGGTGAAAGCATCAGGATTCAGTCTCGCCGAAGACACCAGGAATGGAACAGGATGAATCTGTAGATGCGTAATTGAAAGACCAGAAGGGAACAAGAACATCCTTTGCTATGTGATGGGGAGGGAGATTAGGGTGGAGGGAAAATCTTGATGGCTTATGCCTAATAAAGAGAAAAAACAGAAGACAGAGAGAGAAACCACACCATTGAGAATCACAAGAAACACTGTAAGCAGCCTCGACTAGCACTAATCGTCTATATCTAGCTGTAACTAAGTCTTTTCTAACCTCTGCAAATACGCACTGCAGTCACTCTGTTCAGTGCACAACCCGGGAGATGCTAATAATAATCGCTGTGCGATTCATTTCATGATTATTACTAATTAGAATTCAGTCTATGATCATTTTTCAACTGTGAGTTTTATCAGCTCTAGCTTGAATTATTCTCTTGTATGATATTGGAGTATTTCTGTACTCTGTATTTAGTACATTATGTCATTAGTTTGGTATTAAAGTATGTACTCTAAGGTCATTCCTTGGCTTGGCCAACACATGCATTTTACCAAGCCTTCAAATGTATGCCAAGTTCCAAGCAGCCAGTTGGTGTCCTGCTTCCTGGTTCTCAGAAAACAGAGCCTTGTTCCAGACAGGACAGATAAGTGGAATCAATTAGAGGAGTTTAAACCGGGCATAATGTTGAGGGGTGCTTATGGAGTGCCACGGTGCCAAATACAGTCTTTACAAAGCTGAAGCCAGAATATTAGCTAAAACTAGTTATTTGACAAATATCAGAGAAATATATCTGACATATATACATATATATATATATATACATACATACATATATATATATATATACACATACATATACACACACACACACACACACACATATATACACACACATATATTATATATATATATACATATACATACATATACATATATATATATATATATATCTATATATATATATATATATATATATATATATATGTGTGTGTGTCTGTGTGTGTGTGTGTATATACATATATACATACATATACATACACATAGATATATATACACACACACACACACACATATCTATCACGTTATGTTTTTTAATGTATATTACAAAGCTCCTAAGGGCACATGGTGAGGGGAAAAAATATGAGATGGGAGGAAAATTGATATTTGAATGCTTCCTTTGTTGTGTTTTACAAACAGTACCCCTGGTTTAATTTTCTCACTGCTACAGGACTGCAGTTAAAATCGGTCACTCAGATTTTCAGAGCAAGGCTTTAAAATATAAATTTCCTCCTATCTGATATTTTTCTCCATCACCATGTCCCTTTAGGGGCTTACCCACAAAACTAGTGGAACAGTAAATCAGTCATTCCTTCACCATTCTGATCTCCCTCTCTTGGAGCTACCAAGATGAATGCAGCTTTTCACATAACTGATAAACCACAATGTGGTTCACTCCTCTGTCCTGAATGTTCTCCCTGTGGCAGATAACTGAATTCAGTGCAAGTGCTTTGAGGTAAAGCTTGTGTGTCCACATAAGCCTTCACTATATTTTATTTTTTTTTAAATCTATATACATGTATCAGTAGCTTTGTGAAAAATGCTTAACTTGTGGTGGCTGCAACCAGTGTGAAGAGACACAGTGATTATTACGGGCGTTGACACACATTAGTGGAATGTTTCTGCATCCTGTCTGAAATGGGAGTCTAGTGGGAAAGTGGGAGCAAAGAGGTGGAACCTATCTAGGGCAACAAATGTGTTCGAAGCAACAATGATGTGCTCCACTGGTAAACTGGAGAAGCACAAGGTTCAGCTGCAGTCACTTCTGACTGATTCATAGGTATTAAGCAGGATCAGTTTATTTGGCCAGCTGTGAAAAATTGGCCACAGAACAACATAAAAACTGAACCTGGGTTAATGATAGGCATTGTCAGGCTAAGGAAGCGTGGTTTTGTTGGTCTACCCTTTATGTGACTCCAGCAGGGGAGTGTACGAGTGAGTCAGCTGTAGCAGCACTGCACGGCAGGGAGGGTGGAAGTAGGCCTGGCACGCTGTGCCCTGTGCTCCGTCACCTCTCTCACACACTCTCTCTCTTGCTCACACACACACACACACACACACACACACACAGCCTGCCAATGCTGCAGTAACTCTAAAGCAAATAAAAACTGGTCTGGGCGTGAAGGTTGATACTTCATGGGCTTTATGTCTAAGCTGAATGATGACTAAATGACTAGTAAATGACTAAATGGTGACTGTAATTGTTTTTCTTTCTTTGCCCGTGTCACAGTCCCTGCTCATCCCTGCTGGCTGTGGTACTGCAGTGCCTGTTTGCAAAAGTAAAATATGGACTAACTAACTGCAAGATATCTATTTGGAGCTAGCAGCTACTGTTATTTTGCTTCCCTTATAATGCAAGAAGGAGCCAAGGACATCATGAAGAGAGTACAATCCACCACATCCAGAAGAACTGATCTCATTGGCTGATTGGTTGTCATGGCGATGTTAAGAACAACTAATGGATGCACTTGGTTAGTAACACAGAAAACTGAAAGCAGATCATGACTCAATATATTTAGTGCACAATTTGCATGCATAGTTAGGTAATGCAAAACCAAATAAGGCAACGATGAGGTGAAGGTCACAACCAAATCATGCATAAAAGAACCACAAACACACTTCAAGCACATCACTATATATATATAAAATCTACAAGCACTCCAACGGGAGCAATCAAATGGCTTGTATTTTCTGCCTTTACTTCACCAGTGATGATAAACAGGTGCCAGTGCTGGGTTGCCAAATGTCAGGATATCAGAGCGCAACCGGGTAGAATAGCGAAATCATGGCAACCCTCCAACTCTACACACTGTGTACAGAAGCTCTACATTACATTACCCCCTCATTTACTCAGGCATGGCTGAATCCAGCACTCATTATGTACTCAGTGCAATCAAAACATTCTAGCCAGGCTCAGTACACACACACACACACACACACACACACACACACACACACACACACTAAATGCAGTTGCATTGTGGCTATATATACACACTTCAAAGCTTTACACTATAGGAGATGTCATCATGTTGCATGTGTCAGAGCAGTCTTTGATAAATCTGATAAGAGCTATGGGAATGGTGTTGGAATACTGGAATGATATTGAAAAGAAAATGAGTCTCTCAAACAAGCAAGGAATAAAATATGACCTAGTGTGCTGGGAAATAATCAATAACAGGATGTGGAGTTCCTGTTGTCTCCCTAACATTGATTATTTTCCGATAACATCATATCCCAATGTGCTGTAAGTGTTTCTCTTATACCATACCATTAACAATTATTACAGTCTGTATTTATTAAAGAACAGATCATATGTACTGCTATTACAAGCTATTACAATAAAAACATGTAGCTTGTAGAGAAACTGAAAGGGCACTGTTCTCCATCCCAAAAACCTTCTGTGAACAAAATATTAATGGAAGACCTTCACTCCTGTCTAGCACTGACACTGAAGACTCCGATCATCACTGTATTAATTACTGTGTGTTTTCCTTTGAGAAATAACACCACCTTTTTAATCAGCATCTTATTAGTCTTAAATCCCGTCACACATCCAACTGACAGGTTTCTATATTACTATAAAAACTACATAGTCTAATAGCCTATAAACTAGGCTATTTAAATGAATTAAAGCATTGTGTCTGTTGTTTCAGTGTTCAGGTTATAAAAAAATAAATAAAATGCACTCTATGAACACTGTAGGCACATTTGCAACCTTTATTCATTCTGAATGCAAATGGATTTCCTCATTAAGAACTGCAATGCCAGGGATATGACCATAATCACACGCCACACAACCCACACAGCTCCACACACCACCTTGGAAAAACACAAACAGAAAGGACCAAACAGTAGAGTTTCAGAATGTAGTCTCGGTTTTTATATCAGTCTCCTATAGTCCTTCTGTGGTGGTGGGTGGTTTAGTTTTCACCGGAATCCAAACACACAGGTATATGGCGAGTTGTGTAAATCAGTGGTATCCAAATATTTCCTAGAACTAAAACCTCACAATCAACACAGATGGGGTCTGTGCACCATCTAGCACAAACAAGTTGTATAACTCAAACACTCCAAAACAAAGAAAAAAGTGTGAGCGGCAGTAGAAGCGTGGGTTAATGTGCACTGTCAGTGTGGTGCAGCTCATACATCAAGCCAAAAAACCCTCAAAGCAAAGCGCACAATATGGTGCAAGAAGACATGGGGCTATTTAAATGAGGAGTGCATGCAGTGAAGTTTAAAATAAAGCAAAGCAGGAAACAGTGCAGAGGCAAGCCAAGCATTTGGAACACACAGAGCATCTCTCCCTCCTGCAGAAGCCCCCGACAGGTTTACTCCTCGCTCACCCGCAGAGTTTTGAAAACTGAACTACTTTAGCTTAAGAGCAGAGTGGAGCTCAGATGAGTTCAGAGTTTATACTGGAGACTACATTGTGCAAACAAATCAATTAGAAATTCATTTTTGGATACTTAAATAGATAACGGAAACTACATTCTATCTTTCGGAGAATTAAAGGAGCAGTTTTTATTTTTATTTTTGTGCGTCTCTGCTGCTATAATGTGATTTGCATTTGCAGTAAAGACAGACAACCCTCTTCTCCACACCAAACAACATGAACTTTGTGGATTCATATGATTTCAGATGGGTAAAGCTCATCATTTTTTCAGAAAAAAAATGAACTGAAGCTAGATCCACTGCAGAGTACTACTGCAAATGATCGTTTTTCTAGGTAGACTTCTAGATATTACAAACTGCACCTTTAGATATAAATGCTCGTAGAGAGGACTAAAGCGGAGTAAGAGGAAATGTAGAAGTCTGGCTTCTGCATGAGGCATGTGCTTTTACAAATGCTCAAGTGACGTTTAACATCATTCAATAACATACAAACAAGGTATTAATGGTTCAGGCAAAAAAACAAGTTAAATAAATGATACAAGCATAAACTGAGATGAAATATGCCAGGACACTCAATCAGCATTTGGTTCTATATAATCATCAGTAGACACCAACAGGACAGAGCAGCCTTACCCAAAATAACTACTAGCTATGCATCAGTATATCTGTGTATTATTATTATTTATAAGTATTTACAGATTTTATATTTAATATTTATATATTAAATATTTATAATAGATTTATATTTATATCTCCAAGTTTATGTCAGTCTGTCAAATTATGCAGACATCCAGACTTCTGTTTCACATATATTCTAATAAAAATAGCCAAATGTACCAAAGTGATGCAGGATTTTTTTTTTTTAACTTAATGCCTATTCTGGGAATAGTGGTGTACTCTACTATATAGCGCAGATTCTCCACTTAAATGTTTCTGCACTGAGAATCCTGCTATTTAAGAATTTAATTAGCAATCTACTCAGTGCTGTGGGAAATGAGCCTATTTTAATCTCAATTTAAGTGTCGGAGTACAATGTTCTGTTAAAGTCTTTGCCAGCACTCTACCCTTCTGGTCTGTGCCGCTGTCGTTACGCTAGCTCAGCAGGGCAAGGCAGCTGTGTGCTGTATCTGAATGCTACTGATTTCTGCTTGGATGATGAAGTGGATATGCACTTACCCCACTCCACTCTATTCCCATACTCACTTCCTCTCCAGCCTCCGAGCTGCTATCGTACTTAACGCTGGACATGCTGTCCCTGCTCCTCCTTCTATCTCCATCACCGTCCTTCAGAATTTCAGCCACACGGCCCTGGTTGATGAGATCAGTCCCCTAAAAGACACAAGCACACATGAAACTGATTAGTGGACATGTCACTAAGGATGCTATTTTTTTTTTCCCAGCAACATTCCTATTGTTACTAAGAGCTGGTTGTGATGCAGTGACCATGAGTGATCTAAGATGTTTGCTCTACAGGGAGTAGGTTTATGGATAATGACAAGTTTATGACTGGTGAAGGACTGAGGGTGTTCCTATTTTTAGACAAAATGACTTACTGAGATAACCTGGATTCCAAAGCAAGCCACAGAAGAAAGGAAGTAAAAAGAAGACATCAGTATGACTGCTTAAATTAACAAGCATACAATAATCTGTTTTCCAAAAGCGTGTCCTATTGCTCCACTAGATTGAGGCAGTGTTCTGCATTATTGCGTATCTGACCTGCTTTTGGGATTTCGCGGCAGACTCCAGGGTCTCCGCAGCCTCCATCTTGCCTTGTCGGCGGTAGAGAGCACCCAAATTCCTCAGAGTGGTGTTCACAGTAGGACTGGTGATTTAATAAACATTACCATTTCAATTGACAAATATTAAAAAAAGTGGCTTTCATACATTTGAGATGGTGTGTGTGATACCTGTTGACTTTGCAGGCTTTGTACCAACCACCATACTCTCCATATGGAGTGTTGTCTCTGTGCTTGCCCTGAAATAAACCAGACCACAGAAAGTTTACGAGTGGACAAACTACAATACATAGGATTTTTGTTAAAACTAAAAAACATGACTGAATCAGTATCAGACACTGTATCAGAGATGCATGACAAACCATATTACACCACAACTTTAGGCATGAAAGAAGTCTGACTACACAATCACAGGAGGAATCTAGCAACCAATCAGGGGAGAGAAAATTGGAGAGCGTGAAAGCCAAATAAAATCATTAAGGGGAAAATAAAGGGATTTGGGCATGATGGAGTTTTATTTTATTTATTGCTTGCTGATCAGGTAAGGCATTAATTTGATCTGGTGGGAAGTTAGTGAAATACAGACAGCGGATTTATCCTTCTGGATTTTGTATTATTACCCAGTAGTAAAGTTTTAGCTAAAGAGTGAATGATGGACAAACAGTGGCTAGTTCTATAACAAACAAACAAACAAACAAACAAACAAACAAACTAACTAGTTGCGCTTGGCGAATTTCAGTGTCTTAACAAACCGATAAATTCTGAACTGAGCATCCCTTCAAAACAGAATGAATATATTTTAGCTAGCCACCTACTGTTAAGGTGCTAGTTCACTCTGTACATTATGTGCTGCTTTTGATTCCACAGAATGCGTAAAATTACATGTGATTATAAATAAACCGGAAGTTGCAAAATGCTTGGACCATGTTCCTCACCAATTAGTGCACAGTATGCAGTTCGGAACACAGTATTGAATTTCTCATTGAATCCGCATCGACTTGCAGAGATGAGATTAATCAGCACTAGTGAAACACGACTCGCATCACAAAATGTCCTTCTGTGAGTAGCTTTTCTACTAGAGAGGGCCAAATTTCAAAAATCTCACATTCAGCAGCTTCAACATAAAAGCTGAAATTTCTTTTTCATAAACGTCGTGCTCATAGGGATCTTGAGTATTTCTTTAAATTAGCTTTTGTCTGAGAAAAAGGATGTGGACATGCACTGAGGCATATACTTACTTTGCTCTCTTCCCTCTCCTCAGCATGCATCCAGATCGGCTTGTTTTGAGCTGAGGGCAGAGACACAGTGGCTTAAGTATGTAACGTTATTAGTTTTCTGCTCCGGGACTGCCATTTCGGGATTTTTTTTAAAAAGGGAATTAATGTGCTGAATTTCCATGTTTTAGAAGTGAACAAAATAAAAAGGTAGTATAGTGTAAAGTTATGTGTTGGAAAGCAAAAATATGTTCATAGGAGAGATGTAGATGAATTTACAATTAGAGTTTACGATTCTGTGCTAGTGACTGTAAGGTACCGAGTTCAAATCGGACTGACAGGAAGCTGCTGGCATTTTTTTAACCTTCAGCTTCTTAGCTATGGGCATGACTGCCTTCCGCCTAACTTTTACATATTATTAAATGTATGCTTAAATAATCATAAAATAAAATCTTAAATAGTAGGGTATTTGTTTTCTTTTTTTAAAAAGAGAGAGCGAGAAAATTGTGTTATACAGATCAAAATTTATAAATACAAAAAGACCAGCACTGAATTGGTAAATAAAAACTTTATTTATTCCCATAAACAGCTTTTTAAAAAATCCTTTGCTGTCACAGCCCTTGCTGACAGGATGTGTTTATAAAAAACAAACAAGATTTTAAACACCGTCCATCTTTTAAATGCTGCCTCCATCTATGAATGCTCTCTGCTTTTATAAAAAAAAAAGAAGTCAAAACAGAAGTCAAAATGCGGTAACTCATTATTGCACACTTCTATATTGGCAACAAAGAGCACAATAGTAAATTCACAATAAATAAATCTGATTACACATTTCCTGACATTATATTGTTCTCATCTCTAATGCAAAAAAAGTTTGTGCATTGTGTGTGTGTGTGTATGTGTGTGTAATGTAGTGTTCACTTATGCCACTCATAAAACGGTCACTAGGACGTACCATCAACTGATCCAAACTCCTTCTCATGGGCACGGGTGAGAATCTCTTTGTAAAGAACCTCAGCCTCCTTGTATTTCCCTTGTTTGAGATAGCATGAAGCCTGTGGAGAAAGCAGAGAAAAATCCAGAGCTTTTAGTAGGCATTAAAAGTCACTTTGAATAGTGCTGCTCCTGATAAACAGTGTTCCTGTGCTGTATGAGCAAACTACACATTTTAGTGTGGAGAAAACATCATAATGAAATGGAAAAAAAATAAAAATAAAAATATGAAAGTGGCTTAAAAGCAACACAGAGAGCGTGTGGATGCCAGCTGGAAACTTAATGACAGTATAAAGAAAAGAAAAGAAAAGAAAAAAAAAAAAAAAGCATTAGTCGTTTTTCCTTCCATAATGGTATACCTTTCTGAATGAAAAGGCTCTGTAATGGCTTGTTTTATCCAGCCTGTGTGAGCATGATGATGGATTAAAATAAGATCAGAAAGCATTCGGGGGCAGGGAAAAAAAACCTCTACGTTTTAATGGAAGATTATATAAAAAAAAAAACCCTACACAATACTTTGTGTACCTTGGTAAACAGACCTGTTTTGACTTTTATTCAGTGACTTCAGGTTGTTCATTTAAGCTTACAGTGCACTGACACTACAAGGTAAAAGGGCTATTATTTAGGCAGAATGATTATTTGGATCTAGTCTCGACTGAACATTCGGCTAGAATTGTAATACCATTTTGCTCACATGAAAGCTTCCTCAGAGCATGATGTATAGTTACAAAAACACACCATCACCATCATTCCCTCTAGCTTTCCATTACTAAACTGAGAGGGTGTGACCAAGCTGATGGGGTGTAACCTTCACTACTAGCATAGCTCCATAACAACTGCTAAATAAAATAAAAACTCTCAGGACTAAATAAAATAAACTGTAAAAGGAGGTACTTCTCACCAGATTGTTCTTGGTCTTGGCGACATTAGGGTCATCAGGGCCCAGCCTGCACTCATAGATCTCCAAAGCTCTGCAGTAGTAGTACTCCACCTCCTCATATTTGCCCTGGTTCTGACACAGCAAGGCCAGGTTGTTCAACTGCTTAGCCACATCTGGGTGGTCCTTTCCAAGCACCTGAGAGAGAAGACCAAACACTTACAACTTTAAAATATACTGACATTTGTCTTTTGATTAAAGAGCATTAAGGTAGTGCATTTGTAACTGGAGACTGCTCAAACAGCACAAGGAGAGAGTATCTGTACGGCCTACAATCATAATGAGCTCCACTCTTTCCAGCCCTACTGCTCTCTCCGGCATTAAGCAGGTTATTCAGAGCGGGTGTAAGATTTCTGCTGTTTGCTGGCTATCAACATGATCTCATAAAAGCTCAATCAATACGAGAGGCTTCTATACAGCTTACTCAGGCTCTGATCAATCTCACAAAGCTTTAGATGCTTTCTCTTCCTATGTGGAAATGCTCATTTTTGGAGGAGGAATTCCAAAATCAGAATAATTTATATAAACTGACGTTTAGCATTTCATCATAGTAAAAAGGTTCATCGTTAGTATTCAAATTTCACATTCATGCAACCCTGCTTAAGGAAGTTGTTTAAGGAAGTTACATGATGCCCCACACACACACACACGATGAGGTAGCCAAAAATGAAAACAGAAAACAGTCAATTTCATTTTCTGAAACTGCAGGGTGGCGCTGGTTTTCTAGCATTCTGTTATTTTTTCTTATTTATACACAGGCTATCACACTAGATAAAAGTGTATGAATGGAAGGTTTTGAAAGATTCATGTGCTAAATGATTTACCACCACAGGCAGAGACAAATGACTGAAGCACATGATTTTGACAATGTGTGCCAAAAGGTTCCACATACAAACTAATCAGACAATAAATGACACGAAAATAATTTGCTGGTAAACGATTATCCAATAAAAGCAAACAAACCTGTTAACAGAACGGCATATGATGTCATTTTTTGTGGCCATGACTATAAAACTGATGGTGCCTGACTGAATATAGCAAAGACAGATAAACCATTCTCACAGGATTTGCTGCATGAGTGTGTGTGTGTGTGTGTGTTTACCTTCTCTCTGATCTCCAAGGCTCTCTTACACAGTGGTTCAGCTTCCTTATATTTGCCCCTCTTCCCATACAGCACAGCCAGATTATTCAGGGTGGCAGCCACCTGCAGCACAGCACACACAAACCCAGACAGATCAGTTTTGACAGCGTCACCTTCATGACAAGCGTGATAATCCTTCGCCAGTGAACCATGTCACCAAAACTGACTCAAACGCTGAGATGCATGACATATGATCAAAATTACGAAATACTTACAGTTTAGAAGCTATTATTAGACACACAGTGTATGATAACAGAGCAGGACAGATGGATCATGAGACTAAGATCAATACAGGCACTCTATGGCCCTGCGGGTAATTTCCTATCAGGTCATTTGATATCAGCAGAATGCACGAGTGATGGAAAGAAATACAAATTCAGCTTGTATTAACAAAGAAGAGAGAAAATGTAATTTTTCAATCAGTAACTTAGTTGCAAATTACCTTGATAATACATTTTACAATTGAAATGAAGGATTAAATTGACTCTAATCGAGGGGCTAACCTTGCAGGCAGAGAGGGAAAAAGGTATTTTTTCACCAAGCAAAAGTCAGACATAACTACTACTTAATAGTAAGTTCCTCGATTGTTAATACTGACCAAAGAGGCCACAGGTTTTCTATTGGCTCACATTGCCCTTTATACACACTGAGGTTCACACAGAGTTGACTATAACTGAAAGTAACTTGCACCATACAAAAATGTGTGCCTTTCACTTCTGTGTCCTTTCAGCTTCAGCTTTTCTGCAGGCTAAATTAAAATTTCTGTTTGACTTTAGCTGTAAAAGGGAAAAACTGGAGATACAGCAGATATCGCAGATGTAACTTACGGCTGGATGATCTTTGCCGAGAGTCTTCTCCCTGATGGACAGAGCATCATTGAGCAGGTGTGCTGCCTCTTTATATTTGTTCTGATCCCTGAGAGTGACAAAGGAAGTGATGGCTGTTAGCATTACGGTGGTACTGCAACTCAACAACAGTGTCAGAAGCGAGAAGAGGAACTTGAAGTGAGAAATGTCTAATGTCAGAAACAGCTAATAGTTATCTGGATGATTTAAAAGGATACACAGAGTTCAGCTACAAACCTGTACACCAGAGCGAGGATGTTGAGCATGGTGGCCACATCGGGATGATCATGACCTGAGGTTTTCTCCAGGTCTTCCAGAGCTTGTTTGCACAGCGGCACTGCCACCTCATATCTACCCTGAGAGGCGTACTGGATCACCAGGTTGTGGAGTGTTCGGAGGCGGGCTGGGATCTCGTATCCTCCCTGCTGCGCTGCTGCTACGGCTGCACTGTTGTGCTGGTGCTGCACTGTAGGGGAGGACACTACTGTATGAGGAAACTGAAGGTCTAATAACTTTTCCAGGTACAAGAAATGATCAGCATCTTAATGTGTGATATATTGCAGGACATGTGCAAGTAAGGTATAAGTATTTCACAAAGTAATTAGCAATTGGATTTAAAAGGGAAAGATATTCATTTACTTCCTTGGCCATGTTCCTCCTCATCATTAGGGAAAAGATCATCCAGAGAGTCTTTAGGTGGTTCGCCATCTTTTTCCTCCTAGAAAATTAAATGACGAGTGTAAACACACACACACACACAAAAAAAATCAAAATCACTGATTTACTCTTCTGCTGATTAGAAACACACAGAGGTTTGTCTGCAAGCATTAAGGCTTTGGTTAAGCCTTAATCAGAAACCACTATTTTATTCTCTTGGCACAGATACTGCCTCTTGACCAAATTATAACTGGGCTATCTCCAATAGGCAGAACTTGTGACGAAATTAGAATTAAAAGCGGTCATTCAACATTTGTAATCTTTTCCGTTAGTGGAAAACGTAATGACAACTGTGTCCAATTACGAACAAATGTGTTTTGACGGCTTGCCATAAAAATAACACCACAATGCTCCATGTCAGATTATGTTCATGTTTTATATCTGGTGAAGGTTTGGTTACTGACAAACAGCAAAATGGAAACCTACATCTGACACATAATAAAAAAAAAAAATAAAAAAAACAGCCAGCCACCCTTTTATTGATTATATTGACCATTTTAGATTATTATTGTTTTAACCCCTTCTCCCTTTTTTAAATTAATTAATTTTATTTTTATTTACTTATCATCATTATTATTTTATTTATTTATTCTTTTTTTTTCCTCTAGCATGAGCCTACTCGAGGGTTTTGTTGGTAAGGGCTGGGGGTTTGTTGAATGTTTTGTATGTGTATACTGAAAATTCAATAAAAATATAAATAATATAAAAAAACAAAAAACAGCCAGCCAGATGTTTACCATATTCACCTCACATATTTCTTTATAGCAATTCTGACAGGAAATATTATATATATATTATATTATATATATATATATATATATATATATATATATATATATATATATATATATATATATATATATATATGTATATATATATATATATATAAAAAGCTACATTTCTAGGGAAGATTTCTTTGGCAGCTTCTCACAGGTTTTAAAGGTAGAGCTTAAAGGGCTTAAAAAACAGAAAGATTGCAGAGAGCTAACCCAGTATACAGCCTCAGAGACTCCGCTTCTACCTGAGCACAGTGCTGACGTATGCAGCTTAGCTCTCTGCCAGCATGAGGAAGGTGAATGACAAAGTCAGAACGCAGAAGCCAGCAAGAAAGCTTACTTTAATCACTAACTACTGATAAACAAATGGACTGCTATCTAACCAAATAACGGTGGAATTTTAACCACTCCCTATAACAAATATGACCTAACATGCAAACTAGTGAACATGTCAGCTTTAGTAGTGGATGCTATCACAGTATAACAATATATACTCATTTATTCAGTTTTTCTCCTTGTTAGAATTGGGTTTCAAGTTTAGTTTATACTTCAAGCAGTGTCTTTGACATATAAAGTCACTGTGGTGAGCTTAGCACCCTCTTTTACGTACAGAACTAAATTGTATACACCATTTTGTAGTATAAATCGAATTAGTGTGGTGACATTGAAAATTCCAACAAGAAGAAGTGCACTTCACAGTAGCCGGATGATGCACCTATTCAACCGAGAATGTTTATGCACATACTGATATAAGCCGTTTCTCTTACCGAGGGCGAAACATCTTCGTCATACTTTTTGAGCTGATTCATGAACTCCAGGTGCTTCTTCTCTTCCTCCAGCTGGGCAACACTCTGTTCACTCTTCTGCAGTTTCTGCTGCGTGTTGGCCAACTCGTCCCGCAGCCACTGGTTCTCTTGGCACAGACGCCGCACCTGAGCCCGCAACTTCTGCTTCTCTGACTCCACAGCATTAAGGTGATTAGACAGAGCCATCATGACCTGCACGCGGACACAGACACACAGATGCACGGGAAGATAAATGAGAGAAAGAAAGATACAAGATGGCTGACATACTTGAGTGAATCAGACCTTTTTCCATAATCCAAAAAGTTCTGCATTCTATTATAAGCCGATACCAAAGATAGCTTGGAGAAGGATGTACTTCAGAAAAACAGAAATATAAACGTACATGTTTTTATTTACTTGGACAGACTCATAATTCCAGACATGCTCACCTGCGCCTCACCCAGGCCCAGCTCAATCATCTCCACAGACTTGCGGAGCAAGTTGGACTTCTCATGTACGAGGTTGGCCTCCTCATCTTTTTTCAGGCACTTGATGGTCTCCAACAGGCTGTGCAGGATAGAGTTGTGCTCGCTCTTCAGTGCCTCCAGGCCTTGGATCACCAGCTTAGTGTTTGAGATGATCTCCTCCTGCGTTAGCTTCTCCAGCTTCTCTTCACGAGGATACACCATGGTGGACATCTTCTATAAGAGGGGCAACCTGAAAGCACGAGAGTGAGTTTAAACTGGAGTCAGTCAGATGAAATAGTAGTTGTGTGATTGAGAAGAGTTGCATGATGCGTGACTGAATGACAACACTGGGGAAAAATATTCAAAATGGCATTAACAGAAGTTTAGGAGGATTGTAGCACCTTTTGACCTCATTAGGAACGGTGTGGAAAAGCTGGCACATATCACAAATGCGCATTAGAAATCAGAGCATAGGCTTCTAGCTAATTAAAGCCTACATGACATAAGGCCACGGGGAAAAGGGTGCCTTTTATAGAATTTCACAAAATACGGCTACAGGAGAAGAATGACTAATAATCCTAAATAATGAAACCTCCAGCTGAGCTGAAAGCCAAAATTTAAATAATTATTCTAGGCAAATAATTTACTCTGACAATCAGCCTGGTCTGTTCATAATGTCAACATTTTGCTTTGTCTGAACACATTTAGAGCTGGGCAAAAAAGGGCCTAGCACTATTAAAATAATAAAGAGGAATATATAGTCTATTTGCCATTAAGACTTTCATGGACAGTCCTGCTAGTCCACTTCAGTAGAGGAGTAATCAGACAGACTGGCTTCAAAATGCTGACTCCTACAATTAAGACAGATTTTAACTATAACCTCCTGAATAGTGCAGGCTAACTGGCACAAACATCATCCAGTCATTAAGCAAACCTTTTAGCATTGTGAATGTAGAGCAGAGCTTCGACTGACCACAAAACTCTCGCAGTCTGTAATAGTTCGGAAACTGATCCGACCAAGCATTTTCCTACAGACTTGGGTGGTATTTGACGAGTTTATCAAGCAACAGAGATGAGAGATAGCATTGCACAACAGACGCATGCGTCTCATTCAATGAGAAGCCACAGTGAGAGGGGGCTTGTATGTTAAGCAATTACAGACAGACCCAGTACACCTGCTGAGCGATTAATATGGGTAACGGTTGTATTTAGGGGTTAAATAATAAAAACATTACTTCATGCATTTTCTTAAACAATGCATTATATTAACAATTTTTGTCGGTTACATGGTATACCTTCCCCACCCCATGTATCACGTGTGTGTGTGAAACACTGCAATTAAAAAACAAGTGGAACAATACAGATAACATTCAAAGCTGCTTTACAAAAAGCTTCATGTCAATTTAGGGAGCAGCCAAAACCTGCTTTTCAGAAAAATGTTTAAAAAAAAATGTCTTTGACTTATGTATACACAGCCAAAACTAATCTAGAAATAGTGTTCACTCACATAGATAAGTTTACTCCTTGCAAAACTGAAAAAATATTTTATGATACTTGAGGAGGCATGAAATGGTCCTTCTGTTTCCGACTATGTTCTGTATGGCCAAGGCATTAAATCCATTAGCAAAGGCAGAAGTAAAGGAAACGGTTGAATGATCGTTATAATTATTCCTACAGACACAATGCTGAAGTCTAGAGGGATCTTCTGATGCCGACTGGGTTTCATTTCCACCCGTGCTTGAGACCCTCAGCACCATGTGCAGTCTGCTGATGATGCAGATTAGAGACGACAGGGCTGATAAAGGAAAATGATAGAGGGTCTGTGAACACACGGCACTGGCTGAAGACCATCTGCCTCCAGACACCATCACCCCTTGAACCCATCAACTAGCGATCGTCTTTTCTGTCTTCTGATTTACAACTGTACCACACCCTTATTGAAATCTAGCGCTCTCATCCAAACACTCACAATAAAAACAAGGGAAGTGGGGCCAGGAACAAAACAAAAGAAGAGTGAAGTAAATAAAATGTCACTATTCAGTGGGGGGAGAAAACAGAAACTTGTGCTCCCCTTTTCTGGCTTAAAAGCATCATTTGTCTGTCAATAATGTCAAATAATCTAGCAATTGCCTGCACAGAGACAGATTTTCCTGAAATTATACGACTCTAAAGAAGCAATAGAGTGTTGCAAATCACCACAATTCTTGTGCTAGCAGCAAAGACGCGAGCTGAGATTTCTGTCAGCAGGATGCTAGCTATTATAATTGGCCCATTAAATGCATCTAGCTGCCAGTAGAACAGTTGTAAAGAACATTTTCCTGCTCATTATGAACACATTCAAGTTATTTTCACACACCTCATTAGGCACAGAGATTAAAAAATGCAGTACTTACAAGATCACGATCACATCATTTCTCTTAACGTCGGAGTAAGATCAAATGCCTTGAGGACTTGATTGCCAATTAAACTACATGAGGCTTCCAAAAGACCAGAGATACAGTTTAACAAAGTTTTTGAGAATATATATTACATTACATTATATTATATCTATCAAGTGACCAAGGTGGCTTACAGATGACCGGGGCAACAGCTTTCCCCCAATGGAAAGAGCAATGTCTCTCTGAATTGTGTTAGTCCACTCAGATTCACCTTTGACCCAGTTTACACTGACCTTCTGGAAGTACAACCAATAAGATGAGCTCACATGGACTACATGGCCGAATGTTTGTGTACATCTAACCATCACACCCATATGTACATTTTTCTGGAAAGGTTTTCCACCAGGCTGTGGAGGTGTGTGTTCATTCAGCCAGTGCATGTCAGGTGAGGATGTCTGAGGTGCAGTCAGCGTTCCAGTTCGTCCCAAAGGTGTTCAGTGGGGTTGAGGTCAGGACCGTCATGTTTTTCCACATCAATCTTGGCAAACCAGGTCTTTAGATAGCTCACTTTGTGTACAGTGACACCGTCATGCTCAAACTGTGCCTCTTAGTTCCAGTGAAGGGAAATTGCAAGGCTACAGCAAAGACATACAAAGACATCCTTCTATAACTTATAAGAATATTTTATTGGAAGGCCCACATGTGAGTGTGAGGTTCAGGTGTCCATAAAACCTTTGTCCATAGAGTGCTTGTAATGAAGTTCTTCTCCAAACGATGACCAGAACCTTTTATGCTTCAGCTTTAGATGCATGTTGAATTTAGAAACACGCCAAAAGATCTTGCCCTATAAACAAATGCTACAAATGTGTCTTGATGAAGTAGTACCGCTTCAACCTCATGGCAAAAACACCATCTCTACTGTGAGCTAAAGGTTATTAAAGCACACTGATGATCTGCGTGTCTTTCTTATGAATAGGCATAGCCCAGACAAGATCAGAGAACGACAAAGATCAAGGCTAAACTGCCCTATTATTTAATGAGACTAAAATTAAAATAAAAAGCTTTGTATTAAAGTAATGTTTCCTCTAAGCATCAGCAAGGTTTCCTCATTAGATCTACATAAATCCTAAGAAAAGATTCCCAGGTATTAAATATTCTTCGAGCAACATGATGCTATTTAAATTTGTTGATCTCAGTGAACTACAAAAATAGATGCACTACTTCATGACATGTTGCACAGTTCTGACTTAATCCAGTCTTCTGAAATTATTAGTCATTGCCTGTATGAATCATTGTGATGTGGCTCCACGGGAACAGACACTGAGTATTATAGACTGTTCATTCAGGCCAAATAAAAACATATTTTACAGAACTATTGTTTGAGCAGTGACAGGAGGAGACGAGACTAAAATTACATTTCTTTACATGTGGTTGTGTATCAAGCTGCGGTGTTGATTAGGCCACTATCAGTCAAACTCTGGACAAACCTGATGGACATATACATATAATATTCTTTTGTTTAGAAGCCAAAAAGCTTTGGTAATGTAATGGTAAAGTAATGGCATTATTGCCGATCAATGTATGTATGTATGTATGTATGTATGTATGTATATTATATATATTTTATAGTCACTTAAAACATCAGGAATACTACTAAGAATTATACAAATACTATTTTTTGTTCGTCATTCACTCAAAATTTCACATTAATATTATAATTATGAAGAAAACCTTCCAATAAGCAGAGTGACCTTTAAAACCTTTTAAACACCTCTGGTACCAAACTGAAAGACAGCATACTTAAACACCAGCGTATCAGTTTATTTTGATATTGCTGTAAACAGGATGTTATAAAGAACATGTTAAATAAACATAACGAACATGGAGGAGAGTCATGTTCTTTAAACCCTATACTCCATCCCAAACTTCACAGGGAGCACAATGCATTAGCACAACAGGTGCATTAGCTACAGAATAAACAAATAAAAGTGTACACTGATGTATAGTCTTGGGCCGGCATACACTTGCATTTGAAACCATTAAAGCACTATGTAGAAAAGAAATATATTTCAAAAAGAGGATATAATAGTGAGCAACTGAATGACAAGCAAATTGTGTATAGAGTGAACAAAACAGTCAAATTCATCTGTTCACCTTTGTCATGCACCATCATGCATTTCCTAATATGCTTGTGTGTGTGTGTGTGTGTGTGTGTGTGTGTGTGTGTACACCAAACGTCAGCAAAGCACATATCAAAATTCTTAGTGGACTGCTGGAGGTGTCTTCAGTGGCATCCAAGAGTTTCTCCCAATCCTACACTAATACTGCAGTGGAAATAAACTCTCACATCAAAGCTTTCTTGCAAATGTGACAGTTTGGGGCTACAACCACTCGCTGAACACAGAGCGCTGGCAAGGAAAAGGATTAAACACTTAAATCCAACACAAACACACACGAGAAACCTCCTTCTAATAGAAGTCATCTTGAAGACCTGAAGGTGATTGTGCGCCTGTAATCTGTGAGTCCTGAGAGATGCTCAGATGGATCTTGGAAAACGGAATTAATTATTGATGTTATTTTTTTATTTTTTATTTTTTTAAATTCAGACTGTTCCTCACAAACACCTTTCTTTATCCGAGACCCGTTTCCATGAAAAAAGTAAGCATTTTAGGGTGTAGAAAATCCTCCTCCTTCTGTGTGGAAGCTAGGAAGATGAACAATGAAGCTGTGCATCTTCAAAATGACGAACAGTCTGAACAGTTTATGGAGAAGGAACTAAAGCTCAGTTTGTTCATGAGGAAGAAAAATAGCTAGCCATGCGGCTATAAGGAAGAAAATTTGATTAAAGTAACTTTTAAAAACACGTCTAGTCTTACAAGCTAATTATGGTTTTGATGACGGTGTGGGACACAAGCGTCAAACAGACTGGGTGTTTACTAGCGATGGCTGCAGCTTGGCAATAGAGGGTATTAAAAAATAAAGGGCAGCCTACCTCAGCGTCAGCACCAGATCCTCATAGCAAAACAGCGTTACACGCTGCTGAAACAATGCCTCACACACGGCCAAACCCTGTCAGCACAGCAAACACTGTCCACCACTGAATCGCAATAACAGGCTCGCCTGATCCTAAAGCTAGATGTCGAGACTGTAGAAAAGAAAGCATCACCGAGTCATCGGGAGCAGCCCCACCCTCTGTGCAAGGAGAGGGGGAGGGGAGAGCGAGAGAGAGAGAGAGAGAGAGAGAGAGAGAGCGCGCGAGAGAGAGAGAGAGAACAAGCACTGCAGAATTAAAAGGTCTACACAAAGGCAGATACGCACATCAGAGCTTCTACCTCGACACGGCCCTTTTTGCACAAACACACGTGTGTGCACACGCACAGCCAAGCGTAACAGACAGGTAGATACACATACCAAGGAACAGCTGCTTTACCATCAGACTTAAAAGCGCTTTCTGACAGAGGAAACTCATCACTTGGGGAAAGGCTGTTCCCTTTTCACGGGAAATTGCTCTAACCCCCCTGATCATTTCCCATCACCATCACCACCACCACCCACCATGCCAAAACCATCTTCAGAGCTTTGATTCACTGCAAAGACAAAAATGCTGCACTCAGATTTCCAATCTGACGCAAATGTGGTGCTGCAGCAAATAAAAGAGAATATACACATCCCTGTATTATGGTCAGCCACAAAGTCATCCGGCTTCCCTGTCCTCTGTAACCCACCCAAGATGGATTTATGTAGAGGAGTCAGCAATAACCAGGCTCACGGGTGATTAGGCAAGAGGAAATAAGTCAAATGCAGAGCAGATGTGCTAATTTATGCCCAAGAGACAAACAATCTGGCATGCTTGTCCTCGATTTCTCCAGGTCTCAGTAAACCAGCATGGACGATGCATCATTCGGGATCACCCCCCAGCTCACACTCTCGCTCAGTGACCCATCTGACCTTTGCTTTGATACCAATCACCCTGCAGGCTGTCTTTCTCCTTCCGCTGACTCCACCCCACTCCCTCAGTCTTGTCTCTACCCTATTTGCATTCCTGTCAGCTCAGGAGCGCTCCGGCAAAACATTCTGATATCGCAGTCTCCGATGGCCTGAACAGTTCTGATGACAGACCGGATTAATGAAGCCAACAAGAAGAACTCGATGCAAACAGCATAGATAGGACCACTTCTGCTGAGAACAAGACTAGTTCTTCCTATTACAACCTCAAATAGGATGGAAGCTTTAGGAAAAAAAATTTAATCATGAGAGTTTTCAATCAATATCAAAACCTAACCAGTTCATGTACTGGATACAATTATTATTCCATATAGATACACTACAAAAACGTTCCATTGATTGTTCTTGAGATTTCGCACTAAAAAAATGTGTTGGGCAAACACCAAAAACATAATGCCTCCTCCGCCAAGTGGCAGATGCCTAAGAGCATGCTAAAAGATCTAACCTGACTAGAAACTCACAAACCCACTAAGAAATTACACATCCAATTCACATCTGTGCATGACATCATAGTCGTCCCTAAACCCGGCCATTCCCGTGGCCTGTAACCAGCACCCACAATCTAGTCATGTGATACTGTAGTTCAAGAACAGGGGTGAAAATCCAGGTCTGGATTCCCTTGGACCTGGCACAGTTTTACTGGCAAACTAAAAACAACTGGCCCAAAGCAATCAAACTTGGGTTTTTAGCTCATACCACTGACCAGAGAGACAACTGAAACTTTCAAACCAGACTCAAACTTGACTAATGGCAGATGCGTAACCACTGACATTTTGTGGGGATGTGCACACAACTGCAGAACACCTGAGGACACACTGAGTCTCCGTATTGTGCTTTCTCACCAACAAAGAGTTTTGTCCACTGTGTGGGTTTATCACCATTTTCTCCAAAAACAAGAAAAGAGAAAAACCTTAAATAAATATATATTGGTTGGATAGAACTATTTGCATACGATTGTATATCATGCTATGTACAACTATTTGGGTATGCCATGCCAAGTAACTTAAGGAAGCAATATAAATGTGTTTACATTTTGCCCTTTCTCTCCCACACAAACAGATCTGGATTTCTTGCACATGACAGCAGTTGAGTGTAATTTCCTCTAGGACTCGCACTGGCTGTTTCTCAGCACTGTTCTTGCTACTAGTCACACAGGGTTTACAGAATGCAATACACCACTAGGACATCTGGGTCAAAATGGTGTAAATGTGCACAAGGCTTCAAGAAGTACCAGAAGCACAAGCAAGAAGAGCATACATTAACATATAAACATGACGTCTCACTACTACTCTCTACTGAACCGATGTAAGTTTAAAAAAAAAAATTCTAAAAACTAATGAAATGCCAAGGTAAATGATTCTGAATGAGTGCAGATGAAAATAATGAACACAATAAAAGCTTGTTGATTTGGTTCCCTAGAAAAACATTCTGCTGGGTCACAGTTTGAGCTCAGACAGCTTTAGAGTTTACAGAGACGTTAAATTCGCACATCACTAACCAACTGCTCTGAAATGTTTTGATGGGGTTGAAGGATAAGTCATATAAGCAGCTACACAGAGCAGGAGAGAGGTAGACAGCTGAGTGCACAGGCAGTGAGGGTGCGGTCTGAGCGGATGGACAGCTGGGACAGAGGGAACAGTGACCGTGACGTGTGACTGTACTGTTTCTCACACACACACACACACACACACACCACATGCAAATGTCTTGAAGACACGTAATATCTCCTCACAGTGAAAACACACACGCACAGCACACTGTCACAGGAGACACAGCACTCTTTACACACACCACACTCAACATGAACTCCCTGCACAAAGCACACGCTCTTCCTGCTCTGCCAGACAAGATGGACGAGCTCTGCAAACGCCCTGCTGTGTTCCGTCACCCTGCCAAGCGGCAGCGGCACACTGAGTCACCGCTGTTCACAGAAAGAATCGATACAGCAAGATACAAGGCAAATAAACAGCTTTTTACTCTGGCATGCATACACACGTTCACTTCACATGCAGCTTGTGTGAGGGTTTGGCCACTGGGGAAGATTTTCCACTGCTATTTAAATCCGCTCAAACATATGAACCAACAGAACTTGGGGTCCAACAAACAATTATCATGACTTTATTTTAATAAATAAATAAACTAAATTTAAAGATTATTCCTAGTTCTAAAAACAAGAGTCTGTTTAGAATTATAAATAAAGAATATGACCAATTAAAATAATGATATAAAAGTTAGATCATGATTTTTTCCTCTGATAAATAAACCATTTTCGAGATGCATTATGTAATGCACCAAACATTCTTTACTCACCAAATCTGAGTTTTAAATGTTTGCAAATCTGCATCATGGAACAGTGCTATGAAAAGAAAGATCTCGTTTGTCCCTTTTAGAGTGAAGAAAAGTGCACTTCAGGTCCTGCTCTCTCTCTCTCCGACTGCCCTCTCGCTGCTGCTAGCATTCAAAGCTCCGACTGTGGGATATGTGATTTCTTCTGTATAGCGCCGCTAAAATCTGGGGCAATGTTACTCATATAAGAGCAGTAAGTGAAGAACACAGAGCAAAGAGAGAGCACACAGACGAGGTGATAGATATTTAATAATTACAATCCAGCTCAGTCTTTTCTAATGCACATGCTTTCATGTGATATAATATTGACAGACATCTGTGTTGGCTGAAATTTAGTACTGATCCCACACTAACCAAGCCGACGTTTTGTGAGCTCTTGTTGCAGAGTTATGACACATCTGATGTGACACTGTATTCCCACTTTAATACAAGCCATACTCTGTTTTTACATTCATGAGCTGTGTTGTGCGTCAACATCACAGGCCTCCATGGGATAAAATACATCTTTGGAGTAATACGGAAAATATGTCAAATCTCAGGGTCTGTTGATTTAAAATATGGTTAGAAATGTCATTTAATTGTCTAACCACTCAATTAAAAATTGTTCCTTGTTGTCACAAATTAAGAGCCATTCTTATATACCAATCAGGCATAACATTATGAGCAGTGAGATGTGAACACCACTGATCATCATCATCATGGCACCTGTTAGTGGGTGGGATATATTAGGCAGAAAGTGAACATTTTGTCCACAAAGTTGATGTGTTAGAATCAGGAAAAATGGACAAGCGTAAGGATTTGAGCGAGTTTGACCAGGGCCAAATTGTGATGGCTAGATGACTGGATCAGAGAATCTCCAAAACTGCAGCTCTTGTGGAGTGTTCTTCGTCTGCAGTGGTCAGTATCTATCAAAAGTGGTCCAAGGAAGGAACAGTGGTGAACCGGAGACAGGGTCATGAACGGCCAAGGCTCACTGATGCACATGGGGAGTGAAGGCTGGCCCGTGTGAGCCGATCCAACAGACGAGCTACTGTTGCTCAAACTGCTGAAGAGGTTAATGCTGGTTCTGATAGAAAGGTGTCAGAATACACAGTACATGACTGGTCAGAGCTGTTTTGGCAGCAAAAGGGGGATCAACACAATATTAGTCAGGTAGTCATAATGTTATGCCCGGTCAGTGTATATTTTAGTTTATTTTAATAACAATATTGTAATACTTTACATTTTAATAACTCACTTATGATCTTAAGAGCATTTGAAACTGAATCTAAAAAGCCCTGCAGTTAATTTTAAGGTAATGAAAAAGTGCAGACTGAGAACAATATTTTAGCAGAGAAAACAAAGTCAATGTAGCAGAACTGATGAAAAAGTGTATGAAAAATGCCAGCTACCAGCATCTCTAGTTTCCTAAATATCATCTTTTTGTTAGTAGATCTGAGCAGAAAACACTGAACCCTACAGGACCAGGGGTTCTCCAGGAGCAGAGCTGGGAACCTGTGTCTTAGTTCAAGGCTGATTTTTGGGTTGAACTCTAGTAATCAAGTGATACACACAATCCAGTCTAATACACCAGACAGTGTTAGAGGTCATGGGGTTGTAATGATCTCAACACACCTTCATTATTTGTTGCTTTAAACCCCTGGTTGTTAAAGTGGGCTCTGGGGAAGCACACTCAAAGGGTCTGATGCTGGTTACAGTAACTGGAAATCGCAACCTGCCACGATCAATGCTTTTGTGCTTGTAAACAATGTCAACTAGAATCTAAAGGCAACTCTAATAATAAAAACCTGTAGGTTTAAATCCGATAACTAGCCACACATTTATATTAGTACATCAGCCACAAAATGTACTGACATCTAAACCAAGAGGGTTTAAAGATATTGTCTTTCACAGTTGAGGGCGTACCTGATTACAAAATATGAAAGAACTTGCTTTACAAAGCCCCAAACATGATCGTTTCTTTTCTGGGTTTTTGGACAGACACTTTATTTCGTCTTTTTACAGACATTTCCATTCCCAGACAATTACACAGTTGGGATTCCGATACACGCAAATTACCAGAAAACTACTAGCTAGCTACCGGATAACGTTATGTGTCTCAGCTAATAGCTAACTAGCTGCTAGTTGCCTGGCAGGTATGACAGGTCTCAGGGATGTGTGTGACAGTGTTTCGGGAGAAAATTCACCAATAAACACTAAACAGCGAAAAGCACACATGCTAACAAACAAACAAACAAACAAACAGACAGATGTGAAATAGCAGCAGCTCAGGGGACATGACACGTCTCACCAGCTAGCTAACGTTAGCCAGAAATTAGCAAGCTAACGCCGCTAGCATGACGTCTTACCTCTCTCCCTGGATATATCCTCCTCCTGACTGAGCGCTAAATCCTCTGCGCCTCTTTACCTATTTCCACACACAGATGTTGGGTTGGAAAGGAATCATGAAGCCGTGAAGTCCACTGATTATAATCTCGAGAAATGGAGACTTTTAATTGTAACAGCTTCTATTCTATTAGCTATTAGCTTCTCTTAGCTCTATGAGCCCTGTGAGCTCGCCTGTACCCAATCCTGCGCTTCTCGCTTGTCAAGCCCATAGGAGCAGCAGGGATATGAGGACTAGAGCGGCTCCTGCACCGGGAGCACATTAAAGGGGAAATGTCGCTGTTTTTGTGTTTTTTTTAATTGGACACTTTTTAGAAAAATATTTTCTAAATTAAAGGGGAAAACAGATTATCTCTGTAACATAAATATAAAACACTGTTTTTCCAGGGAGGTTTAAAACTCTTGGGATTGATACTGTATATGTGGCACTAATTTACACGCCTCTCACAAAAAAACAAAGACATATAATACTTAACCTAACAAGCAAAAAAAAAATAGTAATACAGAACTGATGTATAAAATTACGTCATTTTATTGCTCTTTTAAAAGGGGGCGTGGCCTCCGAAGGCTGTGGCTGGTGGCATACTCATAAGGCTTTTTATTTTAAATGTTTTATACACTATATTGCCAAAAGTTTTGGGACACCCGTCCAAATCATTGAATTCAGGTTGTTTTTCAGGGGTTAGTTCCAGTGAAAGGAACTTTTAATGCTTCAGAATACCAAGTTTGGGGATGACCCCTTCCTGTTCCAACATGACTGCACACCAGTGCACAATGCAAGGTCTATATAAGTCCTGACCTCAACCCGATAGAACACCTTTGGGATGATTAGAGTGGAGACTGTGAGCCAGGTCTTCTCGTCCAGCATCAGTGCCTGATCTCACAAATGTACTTCTAGAGGAATGGTCAAAAATTCCCATAAACACACTCCTAAACATTGTAGAAAGCCTTCCCAGAAGAGGTGAAGCTGTTATAGCTGCAAAGGGTGGGCTAACTCCATATTAAATTCATGTGCATGTAAAGGAAGACATCCCAAAACATTTGGCAATATAGAGTATAAACTTTAGCTGAAAATAGTTAAAATCATTTTGTCTAACAGACAAAATAATTTTGTCTAACAGACATTTTAGTTAGGTTAGTGTTAAAAAAACTGGTTAGTGTTAATATGCAATATGTTTCTAGTATAGATAAAGTAAATAAAAGAAGTTAGTTTATTGAACTAAACAGTGTGTAACATGGTGCTCTACTGACCCCACTTTTAAGTTCGATATTGCACAACAGTGACAAGACATGGTCATTTCTGAGTAGTGACACTCCAAAAGACTGCAGAACAGCCATCTTGCATACAAGTTCATGTAGATACACTGCTGCATTCAACATAAGGCTGTAACTAGTAATTCCCAAGTACCAAAAAGGAAAAAGACCAAAGAAACCAACCCCTTACCTTGTGTGTCTAATGTGTAGAGGTCATTTTGGCTCGATAAATAGATAAATATTTGGCAAGATAAATAGAAACACAGCATTAAAAGTGAGTATAATTGAGCCTTTTCTGTGTGTGGAGCTGTAGCTTGCAGATGCCTGGATTTCCTTCAGGTTCTCCAGTGTTCTCCACCTCCCAAAAATACTGGAAGGTGCTCGAACAAGTGTAAGAACGTGTGATGGACTGATGTCTCGTCTTAACCCTGACTAAGTGATCCCTGATCTAAGTGAAGATGAATGAATTATTATTGATAACTGATGAATAAAAATCATGCATTGACAGACCAATCCCACAGCTTAATGATCACTGTCAGACAAGGAGGCTGTGGTTGTTGTTGTTGTTGTTGTTTTAGGTTGAATTTTTTTAAAGGGAGCAAACTGAGTTGTTTTGGTTAGTAAACCAGCAGGACATGTTGGTTGTAGATGAAGTTTAAAAGGTATGTGTTGAATCTGTATCTGTGTGTATATAATACTGCGCGTTGCTTTAATGTGAACGGACCAATGGGAGATCAGAACGTGATGACGCAGCTGGTGTGACGTGAAAGCTTATAAAGAGGCGCATGGCGGAGGGAAAATGTAAATAACACTAGCGAAGGTGAACTGTCCGGCTTTATTTTTATTGCATGGCTTGAATTGACCTTTAATGCTAGATGAGTCGGTGCATATAAATGCTGCCTTATGGTGAATGTAATAGGATTCGCTAATATGTTGTTCCTAGTCGGATATTGATTTGTTTTTATCGACAGTGTGCTAATAAGTGCGGGTCACGTGAAGGAAATAAACGCGTTTAATTTAGTACAGTAATATTTCTTGTGGTATAAAAGATCATCACATCGCGATACGAACGTTTGCTTTACAAACCGCGGTGTTTTTTTCAGGGTGTGTGCTTTCGATGCTTGTGGAGCTATCCATGCTTGTGTTGTTTTCCTGTAATGACGTCATTAACGATGATCCGTTTATAATTTCTATAAACAGACAAAAAGATGTCTCTGTCCACATACTCCGGTCAGCCGTAAGATCAGAGCCACTGACAGGTCAATTAAACACCATTATATTATTACCATGGCAATGTCCAGGGATGGGATATGTTACACAACAGTCAGTTCTCCAAGTTAGTGTGCTGGAAGCAGGAAAAATTAGGCAGATGTAAGGATCTGAGTGATTTTGACCAGGACCAAATTGTTATGGCTAGACGACTGGGTCAGAGCATGTCCCAAACAGCAGGTCATGTGGTAGGTACTGGCGTTATACAGATGTTAGTACCTACTAAAAGTGTCCCCGGAAGGACAGTCACTGTGAACCGTCGCCTAAGACAGAGGTGCCCCAGGGATTATTGATGTGCATGGGGAGTGCAGGCTGACCTGTCCGGACTGATCCCAACGAAGAGCTGTGGTAGCACGAATTCCCAAAAGAAAAGCTGCTAAAAGAGTCTGGTTATGATAGAAAGGTGACCCAACACAAAGCTTGCTGATGAGCTGTTTTGGTGGACCTACACAATATTAGGCATGTAGGATTAAAGCTATGGCTGATCGGTGTGTATTATTTAAAGTTTCATTTCATTTATGTTTCTGGTATGTGGCAGACACACTTATCCAAAGCGACTTACAAATTATCTAATTTTTTATACAACTGAACAGTTGAGGGTTAAGGGTCTTGCTCAGTGGCCCAGCAGTGGCAGCTTGGTGGACCTGGGATTCGAACTCGCAACCTTCTGATGAGGCTGTGATAAAAACAGTATACACTCCTAAGAATTCCTTGATTTTACATGGCTTAAATGAGTTGTTTTGTAAACCTTTAATGGTACAAATATTATACACTCAGTGTTTGCAGATTTACAGGCTACACAGGCCTGCTTCCTTTTGAGCACTAGAGGTCACTAATAGACATGGGAAGTCTAAAGAGTATTTAAAGGAGTTTTAAATACAGCTCCATAAAGCTTCTTCTCGAAATTACTAGTATAAAGTAGTTTTAATAGTGACATTTGATCGGCTCCTTCAAAGACTAACTTAGAAGTAGTTGTGTGTTTTTTAAATGTTTTTCAGAAATAGGAGTTATGAGAATCTTGACTGGGACAGCCCGGTGTCTTTTATTCACACACTCCCGGTGTGCACCGCCAGGGGGCAGCAGAGCGTTCTGGGGCTGGCTCAACGCCGTCTTTAACAAGTAATAATGCATCATAGACACACAAAATCATCATCAGCTGCAGCTAAGTACTGTACCTCCACACACACGATTCACTGTTAAATCTAGCTAGCATATCATTCTCCCTCATTTAGTAGTTTGTGACTCGATCTTTTTACAAACTCAATATTTTAAGTCGGACTGCTGGAAACTTGATCAAAGCCGTGATGTAAATGAATGATTTGGACAGAAATGATGCCATTATTATCCAAGTTGAACTATTACAACAATTATTACCAAAGTTATTATATGTATTAAGAAGTTCTTAAAGATATTAGCATATTTTGGGGCATTTGAATTGAATGGTCTCAAGCCAAACCTTAAGAAGTCAAAAGCATGCAGCCCCATATGCAACAAACTGTGATGCACTGTGTAATCTGACAACTTTCTATCAGAACCAGTATTAACTTCTTCAGCAAACTGAGCAACAGTAGCTCGTCACACGGGTCAGCCTTCAGTCCCCACGTACATGAGTGAGCCTTGGCCGCCCATGACCCTATCGCCGGGTTCACCACTGTTCCTTCCTTGGACCACTTTTGATAAATACTGACCACTGCAGACCGGGAACACCCCACAAGAGCTGCAGTTTTGGAGATACTCTGATCCAGTCGTCTATTCGTCACAATTTGGCCCTTCATCAAACTCGCGCAAATCCTTACACTTTCCTGCTTTTAATATATTAACTTTGAGGACAAAATTGCAAACTTTCACTTCCACTTTTACAAAATGTTCACTTGCTGCCTAATATATCCCACCCACTAACAGGTACCATGATGCAGAGATAATCAGTGGTATTCACTTTACCTCTCAGTACAGTAATAAATAAACTAAAGCAAACAAAGTGAAGGCAACCAACTTCACCAGTGCCATCAATTTTTTTTTATCTAGAGAAGAGATCTGCTGTATACACAATTACCCAACCAACAGAGCAAATTTAAATAAAGTTTGTATTCCAGTCAGGAAGATGTTTTCTCATTCATCCAAGTGGCTTCATTAAATCTACAGAATGAAGGCAAAAGCCTGTGGGGTTTAAACACTGTGAGTGATTCACACCCGTGACCCCGGGGACTGAAGGTGTGTCATAACACACAGCAGTTATGCAGAAATTGCGGTCACCCCCCACTGTTATACTGTATTACAATAAAAACTGCCACAGGACATGTTTTTGTAATCTGATATTTCATAGTCTGTTACATGGAATAGGTTTACATGTACAAAATAATCTGATAGCAACAAAAATCAGGAAATATGACCTAAGCACAACAAGGGTTTTTTTTTACACCTTCCCTTTATACTTCTAAGCCAATAGTTTGTTTTGCTGTTTTCAGGGTTTTATGAAATAAATTTTAGTTGTTTTTTTTTTTAATGTTTCTTTGTTTGTTGTAAATGATAGGTGTTAGTCAAGTTTACTGTTTCAGCTGCAAATTTAATGTACTTTTAATTTATTTCACATAAATTGTGGGGATGGGGTTTAATTTTGTCATAGAAATCGCTCTTGCCTCCCAGAGAGGAGCTGAAATATATGATTCAGAGATCATGTCATTTTGTGGTCTTTTCTTGATGTAAAGTTTTGTAACACGTTAACTGTGTGTTTTGTTCCAGGGTCGATTATGAGCGGATTAAGGCAGTTGGGCCGGACCGTGCAGCCGCTGAATGGCTCCTAAGGTGCGGGGCCAAAGTTCGTTTCCGTGGTTTCGATCGCTGGCAACATGATTACAACGGGCTCCCGACAGGGCCGCTGGGACGATATCAAATCCAGGCCATCGATGCCACAGAATCCTGCATCATGTACCGGGGATTCGATTACCTGGGTGAGTGACGCCTTCACACAATAACTGATAAGATACCGTGTATGATCCTGATACAGTATCCAATATCGCTGCATTGTTCTCCTAATCTTCCTTCTTCTCATCACTCCTTTTACCATCCTTCATGTACATCCATGCAAATCCCAGAAAACAGTGATTACACATGAAATGAAAGCTGCAGGGTTTATTTTCTTAACATGTCCGTATTCAGGACATACTCAATTTACAGCTGCTCAGAAGACATGTTCTTAGCAACAGCATTAGCAATATAACAACTGTTACAAAATGACATTGACATTTAAACAATATTGAGCCTTTTGTGATGTCATTTGTGTTACGCACCTCTCACTTGCATGTCAGTCACAAGTACACACATGTTCAAGGAGAATTCAGGGCTGTATCCCAAATCACATACAAGACGCTAAATACTACGACACAACAATTGATGGTGTGCTAATCAAACTCGCTGCTCAGTAATATGTGGTTTGCATCCTACGTATGAAAGGCTCACAACATGTAATCTCCTGTGTTAGGAGACTGAAGAGTTTCCTCACATCCACATTGCTGTCACTACAGTAAATGAAAAGAGTACCTTCGAAGCAAAACACGTTATTTGCCTTTCTTACTGGATTTATTTCATGCAGTTATTATTATTATTATTATTATTATTATTATTATTATTATATATTATTTCCATCATCTTTTTGTGTGAGGAGCTCGGTTAATATTCAGACATACTGGAGCATCTCATTTGTAAACAAGTTTCTTGGAGTAGACTTCATGTTCTGTTAATGTGGAAAATATGAGATAAATTAATGGGAAGTGAACATTTTGGTTGGTATAAACTCTTCAGACTTAGGGAGGAGAAAGACTCAACCCCCCCCCCAAAATAATGAAGTTTGATGTGAATTTTAATCCTGCCGGATTTTATGCATTGTGCCACTGTCACATGACTGATATACTGGTGAATGTGCTAGAATAGAGCTGAAGTGTTCCTGTTCAAGTGTTCAGTGAGTGTCTAGTCAATAAATCTCTCTCTCCTGTTTGTGTGTGTAGATGGTCTGGAGCATGTAGAAGAGATAAAGCTGCGAAAGTGTATATATATAGAGGATGCGTGTCTGGAGCGATTGAGTAAGACAGAGAAGCTGCAGAACAGCATGAGGACCATGGAGATCATCTCCTGTGGCAATGTGACAGACAGAGGCATTATCGCTCTTCATCACCTAAGGCAGGTGAAAACCACTGGGCTTTCATTCTCAAATCGTTCGAATATCTCAAGTCTGATTGTCAGGTGCTTTGTGTGTGTGTGTGTGTGTTTCACTTCCCAGGAACTTGGAGTTCTTGTTCCTCAGTGACCTGCCAGGCGTGAGAGAGAAACAGAAAACAACAAACACACTGCAAACCGCACTACCCAATCTCACCATAGAACTCGACCTGGTTTAACTAGTCATAGTTTGCTTTTTAGCCGAGATTGTCAAATCAGAGATCTGAGGTGAGGTGTGATGTGATGTCAGTTACAGAAACACTAAGGTTTTAAAGGTTTTGAGGAACTGATGTGTGATGTGTAAAGTGTTACTGTTAAATAAGCAACATTTATATTAAATATGTACTGCTGTTTAAATCTATGAAAATGCTTGGGCTGAATTTTTTTTTTTTTTTTTTTGCATTACATTTAGATTTTTTTTTAATTCAGATTTATTTATATGGTGCTTTTTACCGTGTAAACACAAAGCAGCTTTACAGAAATCTCTATATAGATTTAGTGTTAGATCTCTTGAGAAAGCCAAAGACGACACAAAGAAACCTGAAGAGGAACCAGACAGTGTGATTATGAGTCATTACTCTAGCTGTAAGTCTCACAGTACTGAGTGTGTTGAAAGGATTCTCAGTATGAGCATCAGAGTGCCAGAAACCTAAAGCTATGAAAACAAGAACCAGAATAAGAACTGAGAAAACTCCACATAAACAATAGACATTAACCAGATCCATCAAACAAATGACACAACACATAAACATGATAACAGAAGCTTTACAATCAGGTGCTGAAGCACAGGAACTCATATACTGGTGCTAATCAGGCTGAAATGAGACACAGGTGAAAATGTGACATGTTGGGGCTGATGGGAAGTGTAGTTCAGCGCCTTTTTGGAACCATCATGACACAGAATCATCCATCCATCCATCCATCCATCCATTGTCTGCTGGAGCCTATCCCAGCGCACATAGGGCGAAAGGCAGGGGTACACCCTGGACAGGTTGCCAGTCCATCGCAGGGCTGACACAGAATCATTTTAGTTTAAAGCTTTAAGACTATAGTGTACTTGTACACACACTGAGTAATGAGATTTGGGCATAAACTGTTTTCAGTCATTGGGCTACTTAATATTAGTGTTTATTTTTAGAGAAGAATTGATGTGGCATTGTCGGGATTCAGACATTAGAGGGTGAACATCTTTTGTGTTTCACCGCCTAGAGTCAAATGAACTGTAAGAATTTAATTTACATTTCAGCAGACACCCTTATCCAGCTGAGCAACTGAGGGTTGAGGGCCTTGCTCATGAGGCCTAGCAGTGGCAGCTTGGTGGACCTGGGATTCAAACTCCCAACCTTCTGATCAGTAGTCCAACACCTTCACCACTAAGCTTCCACATCCCTGATACACCATGCATAATGTAACTGAAATATTACAGACTTAACTATAGAATTAATAGTTGAAATTGGAAAAAGAAAAGAAATGAATCCATTTTCATGGTAAAAAATAAGTGAGATTCCGGAAAGGATTAAACAGCTTTAGGCTTTAACGTTATTTATATCATGAAAAAGAAGCCTTTCTTCTGGCCACATATATATTACAGCACAGTGGAATACATTTCTTTGCATATCCCAGCTAAGGAGGCAGAGACACAGCTTTGATACAGCAAAGGCGCAGGGAGGGTTATGGGCCTTGCTCAATTGCCCAAAAGTGGCAGCTTGGCAGAGCTGGGGCTTGAACCTTAACCTTCCAATCAACAGCCCAGACCCTTGAGTGACCACAGCCCCCAAATTTTGAGATTATTCTTCTTATTATTATTATATACAATGGGTCGTTGACCGGAAGATCGGGGTTCAAGCCCCAGCACCGCCAAACTGCCACTGTTGGGCCCTTGAGCAATGCCCTCAACCCACCCTGCACCAGGGGCACTGCATCATGTCTGACCCCAACCCCCAGGGATGGGATATGCGAAGAAAGAATTTCACTCTGCTGTAATGTATATGTGACAATTAAAGACAACTTAACTTCTATAAACTATTAGTATTAAGGCACTGAGATGGTGTATTGTAGGGTGTTTCCTTGCATTACTTTCTCTCAATCCCGATGGTTCTCTCTAGTAGTCTGAATAGTCATGCTTTTATTTTATAACTGCATGCAATCTCTGTTGTATCTTCTGAGCAGCTTTTGCATGCTCGGAGTTGTAACATTTCCCAGGTGTGCATCTGTTATTACTCTGCCAGATGTTGTGCATAACATTCTTTAGATCAGGTCTTGAAACTGAATTTTGAATTCTTGATTTTGACTTGTGTTGTCTTGTCACACATAATTTTGTTGAATTCTAATAGAGGTGCTTGTTCCAATACAAAAAAACAGCTCTAAAGGTCATTTAAAGAATGCTCTGTAAAAGTCAGCGAGCAGTGATGAAGACACAACACACCAATTCATTGCTGAAAGCTCTTTATTAAATCACATACAAAAAGAGCAAGAATTTCTTCTTCCCATATTTACTCCCCTGTTGAGTCTGTCTTATTGGAAAACCAGCAGAGTTAAATATCTTGAGATATTTACAGGGTGTGTTGAAGTGAGGAAGGTGAGTCTGAGGGCTGGGGAGTGGGCTTGTGTCTTTAGCAGTTTGGCATTGGGTGCAAGTCAATGGCCGGAAGATCATTAGCACCACTTGTCAAGGCAACAATAATGTTGTTAAATGTTTAATAAAAGCCTTCAAAAACACAAGTTACACTTTCTTTTCTTTAAAATCATGTGATTCATAAATGTAGTTCACTTCAAAATCAACACTTAGGACATAGACCTAGAAATAATAATATTAGTAGACGGAACGTTTTTATTTATTCCTCTGTCTGTCACAGGAAGTTAGATGGTCTGAGATGAACAATACAGAGAGACAGAATACCAAAAAACCCCCCCCAATAATAGAGGATTTGTTTGATTTCTGCACTTGGGTTTTTTGCTAATTGACTACAGCTCACTTATCCTCTCTCTAAACAAAGGTCATCTTTAGCGTTACTGTGTATAGGAGACAGTCAGTCTGTTCTCTCTGTGTCACGTCACGCAGCACTTTGGCAATCAGAAAGGCAGTGTCACACACATCAGTGTGTCTACATGCAGAGCAGGGCTCTTTGTCAATCACACAGAGTACAGAAGCGGTCTGATGAGTCGTATACAGAAAAGATCCAGCAGTGAGCTGACTGTCATGAGCTGGAGGAGATTTGTTCTCTCTCTACAGATAAATGAGGACACACTGTGACAGGAGCACCCAGAACGCCGTCTCAGTGGCTTCTGTTCCTGAGCAAGACGCAAGATAGGTGAGTGCATGTGAAACCAAAATAGAAAAAAATATGTGTCTTGGGGCAGACTGAGGGTGTATAAAGTGTGTTCCAGAAGCACGAAGAACTAGATGTTGGGGAAATGGTAGTTGAATTTACGCATGTTGTTGTTGTAGTACTTCCTGTTGTCCACCGCTGGGAAGATACTGCTGCCGGTCAGCTGGGGTAGATACTGCACACAGCCAGAGAGAGAAGGTTCTCAGTCATGTACAATGATACTAGGTCTTCAATCATATACTTAATTATAGGATCTTCTTGTGGGTTGCTGGAATACATTTTTTGCACCTAGCTTCCTCCCTTATGATCAGAGCACATGTTCATTTTACATGTAGAATTATTTGATATTATTTTATTTTATTATGTGTATTAAGAAAGTATATACTTTCTTGTTTGTTTGTTGGGCCCTAGATGACTACTGCCACCATCCCAGTGGCTGGGGTTGGATCTAAGACAGTGCACTTCCAGTGCCGATCCCAATTTCAGATAAACTGAGGATTGAGGATGGTTGGTTCATGAAGTTAATTTGTCATTATTTGTCACATATACATTACTGCGCAGAAATTTTCTTTCTACGCATATCCCATTTTTGGGGGTTGGGCTCAGAGCACAGGCTCAGCCATGATGCAGCTCCCCTGGA